>NW_010538240.1:202043-281348 GCF_000687285.1 Phaethon lepturus | reverse complement strand
GCTGCCGAGCAGCCGTCCCCTTACGGGCTTGCTGCCTGCCGTGCTTGCTTGGATGAGTCTGCGACATGCCTAATAAGAGACGAGATGGGCCAGGGCGACGAGAGCGACCGCATTGTGATCAACGTGGGAGGGACTAGGCACCAGACTTACCGCAGCACCCTACGCACCCTGCCTGGCACTCGGCTGGCCTGGATCGCCGAACCCGGCTGGCCTGGATCGCCGAACCCGATGCCCACAGCCACTTCGACTATGACCCCCGCACGGATGAGTTTTTCTTTGACCGGCACCCGGGCGTCTTTGCCCACATCCTGAATTACTACCGCACAGGCAAGCTGCACTGCCCCGCGGACGTGTGCGGGCCCCTGTATGAGGAGGAGCTGGCCTTCTGGGGCATCGATGAGACCGATGTGGAGCCCTGCTGTTGGATGACCTACCGGCAGCACCGTGACGCCGAAGAGGCTCTGGACAGCTTTGGTGGGGCACCCCTGGATAGCAGTGCCGAGGACGGAGACATAGATGGCACCGGAGACTCTGGTGATGGTGAAGAGGAGCTGGAGATGACAAAACGCCTAGCACTTAGTGACTCCCCAGATGGCAGGTCTGGGGGATTCTGGAGACGGTGGCAGCCCCGCATCTGGGCGCTCTTTGAGGATCCCTACTCCTCCAGATATGCAAGGGTAAGCTATGCAATCAGCTCCCTCATCACAACACTAGAACCTCCCTTCAGTCCCACTTCCTCCCAACATCATCAGGGCTATCTCCACTGGCAAAGCAGAGCAGCCATCCATGTGTCTAGCCATACAAAAATCACGCACGGGCTATGGGGACATAACCCACGCACTTGAGCAGGCCTGATGCATGGGGCACGAGTGGACACCAAGGCATGAGCTCATGTACTCATCTGTGGGCTTCCAGAGACCCTTATTTTTTAACAGGCTCCTAAAAAACCCACAGCCTGGGGCAGGGTCCCATTTGTGGGCCAGGGAGATCTCCATTATACCAGGCAATTTCCATCCATGCACAGATTTTTACAGTCATCTCCCAGTAGAGAGGCACCTTATCCAGCTCTCTTATGAGCTAACGGCTCTCTCCCGTCTATGAGACGGAGAAAGGATCACGGGAGCAGGCAGTCCTTGGGAGACCAGGGGATTTGGAGACTTTCTCAGCCTGGACTGGAAAGGGAGTCTGTTCCTTTCTCTCTTCTCATACGTACCATGTTAAATATTTATGATCATGCTTCTCTGAGAATGGGTAATTCAGTTCCTCACCTCCTCACTCTGTCTTTTCCCTTGTGGGAAATGCAAAGTATTAATCAGAGGAGAGGGTTCATTCATGTAGAAGGGACACTGTGTTTTACAGGTTTCTTGCCTGGCTACTGAAGGACAACTCCTCCCCTCCTGGTGCCTGCGGTTGTTTTGGAAAGGGAATGCACACTGGTGCAGTTCACAGCATAGCTGTGGATAAAGATGGTCTTAAACAGTCACCCGACTCCTCTAAGTAGGTACCTTTCATGCTATTACATATGAGGATAATTACATTAATTAGGGCCTGATTCTGCTCCTGAAGTCAAAAGTCGAGAAAACATTTACTTCAGGAGCAGCAGCAGGATTAACCCCCAAGATACCCATATTGATAAGCAGGAAAATAGATGAAGGATAGTGCCTTCACAAAGTTGATTTGGATAGGTTTTACTCCTCTCTTAAACCTACCTTTGTTACAGCATAATTGCTGTCAGCCCTCCGTAGGGACAAGTGGTGCTTTGGTGTGGGAGGACGATCAGTGTTCCTGAGGAGGATCAAAGAAATGAGATCAGATTAGGGAGCAAGTTGGATGGATGAAGGAAAGGGAAGTGGAAATGCAGGGAGCGGGGACACGGGAGCGGGTCGTCTATGAATGGGTGGTGGAAGAGCAGCTGCTGGAGACTTTCGGTCTCAGCAGAGGTCTCCAGCAGGAAGCCGCCAGGTCTGCAGACTGAATGAATGGGGAAAGCTGGAGCAGAGCCTGGAGTTATATCTTGGTGCATTTCTAAAGATTCTTGTTTGCATACCCTTTGGAGATTTCCTCCCTGAACAAAGAAGTTAATATTTTAAATGAATTCCTTTAAACAGCATGGAGGATAAAGGAATAATAAAGTATTTACCATGAGATGAAAGGATGATGCTGTTGAATTGCAGCTTTCAAATCCCTGATTTCTGCCAAGGGAACAAGGAAATGGAGAGGGAATGCTGGAGGGTATCCTTCAAAAGGCTTAGTTAGCTTCCTTTAATCAAGCCCAATGTTACCAGGCATTGATTTGAATAGCAGATCTCTCTGGTGCCCAGGAATCTGCTGGTAAAACACACTTCAAGTCAGGGCAGTGTGCTTGTCCAAGATTTTGTGGAATGGTCCAAAAGCCAAATGGATAATGCTGTCCCAATGAAAAGGATACAAACAGAGGCTAAAACAGCCTTTTGCTTGGAAGCATCATGATATTTTAGGTTGGAGGACAAAATCTATAACCCATATTAAGAGTCTTTGTCATGAACAAGCTGGAATTCTAGGAAGATATAAATTCCATTTTCTAATTCTCTATGGGTATTTTCATTTAGAAATAGGCATTTTATAAAGTGATTTGGGTTTGTTTGTTTTGTTTTTTGCAGTGGATGTTATGCCATTTATTCACAATTACATGTGCATACCTGGTAGAATTCAACCCCTGATTTACCTCTAACTTTTCTTTCCTTAAAGGATTGTTATGCTAGAGAAGTATGAATTCTGGGCAAAGTTGAAGTGTATACTGAATATTTCATGGGTTAAGTATGATCTTTAACTTGTATCTATGGAGACGTAGGCCATATGCATTAATATCTTGCATGAAGGAAGATGGCTTTCATCATCAACACATGCACACATTGTCCATTAAGAAGACATTATAAGACACTTAACATTTTCTAATAAAACCCATATGTTATGGTTATGGATGTAAGAAGAGATGGGAGTTTGATTTATGCTCCTGTAACCTAATGAACGCAGACATTGCAAAAAGACCTCAAACTCACAATAGCTAATTTACAGTAAAATAATTGACAGCATCATTAACAGGTGAACAGTATATTAAAGCAATCCTTAGTACAGTCGAGTCAGGCAACAAATCCACTATTGCCTCACTTTGAATTGTGTACACTACTTTCAATTACAAACTGTATTTCAGTCATGCAAAAATTTAAATTCACATTGCCATTTTGTCAACAAAATACATCATAAAAATTTGTCATCCTAACTGGATCTGAGACTTGTACTAATAGTGGTTATTATATACACGTTTGATGTTTACATATGGCATCAAAATGTATGTCAAAATAACATCTTAATATAAGCATCAGTTTACATAACCATTATACTGTTACACTTGGGCAAGTAAAAGGAATACAGTATATGAATATTAAGATTAAATGAAAACCTGCATATCTGAATAAAGCAAGATTTCTCTGGACTATATCTGGTAGACTGATTCAGTGAATGTTTAGGAACGGTCTATGGAAAGCTCAGCATTTACTCAAATCTAGCTATTCCTGGAGCATTTTGATGGACACTGCTTACAAATACAAGTACAATTGACTGTTTTACTTCACCAGCACCTAACTCATACTAAATTACATCTGATCTCATTGTAGACAGCCAGGGGAGACTGGAAGAGCATTTGTGTAGGTCAGGCAAAATCAGCTAACTCTGCACATTTTGTCTATTTCTAAACTTACTTTGATAAAGCATAAGCTCCCAGTCACTAATTATTTGTCTTCAGGTGCATCATAGCCAACTCTTTCTTGTTAAAACAACAGTGTCTGAGTTTAATGAAGTTCTAGTTTTCTAAACATTAATTTCTTAAATAAGGTAGTTCTTTCTAAAAACATAAAACACTTTTAAAAATTGCATTGTCTTCCAAATCTGTAATAAGAAAAGGTAGCTTGTTTCAACTCAGATTGCCTTAGAGACCTACCTTAATAAGATAAATGGGCGTCACACTTCTCTGTAACTTAAAGAATCCACATTCGGATAACAGAGGCAAAGTCTGGTACCTGGAGGTCTGAACAGAATAACAGATAAGGTGATGGAAAAGATCAGATTTACAGAGATACTGGTGCACATGCAGACAGAGAGGCATCTAGCCGTATTTTCTAAAGCATCTAATAAGGCAGCTAAATATCACTGTATGTCAATGGATATTGTGCACCTAAATTGGTGTGACGTTTCTTTAAAGCTTATTGGAACTGTCTTTTTTGCATCAGGCAACTTCTTAAATTTATTTTTTATAAGTAGACACAAAAGGTGAAGTATACTTAGAGTCACACAGAAAGCTACACAGATACACTAAAGCAGCATATCTGAGAGTTACGACGTACTAGAGTTCCTGCCTTCTCCACTCATTAGACTTCACAGGCCCCTCAGTACACAAATGTGTGAAAAATACTTTCTTAGCTTCCTCTCTCCTTTATATTTATGTCTGGCCATGCTGTTCTTACACTAGCGAAGCTCCCACTGACTTCCTGTGGAGTTTGGCCTGCAGATATCTTTGCCCCCTTCTCCTCCCCAGCAGGATAAGGTTGTGTTTGTGTTAATTCACAGTCATTCGGTTAGTCAGTGTTCGGGAAGCAGGAGCTTTCAGCTGAGATTCTGCGCTAACGCTCATTTTCAAATTGGATGGTTAAGCTTCATTAATGAACCCTCAGGAAAGCTTTTATAGTCCTTCCAAATAAACATTTTTACTGTTTTTAAATAAAAGCTGATTGGGGTCCTATGGAAAGTCCTCAACAGCTTGACTTGCCATCCTGGCATATGCTATACCGCTCTGATCTGGAAGAGGAAAGGCTTATGGCAAAACTCACACTCACCCTTCCCTCATGTTCTCCCTTCACATCCTGCAGAAGGTTCTGCTTTCCTCAGTGGGTGATTTTTGAAGGACAAGTTTCTGACGCTGAGAGTGAGACAAGAAAAAGATAATGGGGAAGAGATGAGAAAAAGGTATTCCCCAGGGATTTCTTCTATCTTTCTTCTCTACATTCAAGACCATTTCAACCTTGCTGTGTTCATTTAAACTGATTTTTCTATATATGCACTACATCCAGTAGGTACCACAAGGCTTATGGGATCCTAGTTCCTGAATAACCATACTGTCTCAAAGCTTAGAGGCTGGGGTAATTTCCACTCATCCTTTACCCTGTCACAGTACAGCTAAGCTCAGGAATGGGGGAAAATATCAGAGAGTGGGAATAGATACTCATCACCCTTCACAAGGGGAGCTTACTCTGCGGCTGTCTGACACGGGACACACTTCGCACAGGAGTGCTTCAAGGACAGTGCTCTGGGGGCTCCGGCTGAGCGTAAGCAGACGGGGAGAGAGGAGAGAGGAGAGAGGAGAGCTGCCCCTCACACCCTCCTACCCACAAGCACCCCTTTCCCCGGAGAGGGCTTTCATCAAAGGGGCCCTGATGGAGCTGCTCTCGCACCTTGGGCCTTTCTGCAGGGTCTTCCCTGCAGAGGCATATCTGATCCTGCACTGAAGCTGGCTGCAGTAATTCTCACCCATATACTTCGACAATTAACGAGACAGCCTAATTTAATTGCACTCTGCATTACAGCTTTGGAAAAATGAGAATCTTTCCACATTAAATGAAGTTGCCCCTGCACTTGCACTATAATGTAATTACAGATAGACATCTGTTAACTACCATTCTGTCATTCATTATTAATATAGGTCCTAAAATCCCATTTTATTCCTATTTTCTCCCATCCAGGGACATGTTACTGCAAATCCTTATATAACCCATTAGTAAGCAAGGTGTAGTCTTCTCTGTGTCCTGTCCAAAGAAGCCTTGGACAACGCCAGCTAGAAAGTGTTCACTGCTCACACCAAGTTCAGTCCCTATTGAATTAGCCAAGCTGGGAGCAGGCACACTCACAAATGACTCCTGGGAATTGTCCCTCTGACTTCAGAAGTAATAAATTTTAAAACCACTATCACCACCACACACACACCAAAAAAAAAAAAAAAAAAAAGAAAAGATCATAGCAGCCGTGCAGAATCATGACTTCGTTGGTTTGATTTGTTCAGAAGCACACAGGAAGATATGATGTCTGCCCAGAACACCTGACAATCTCTTTGAAGTCACAACCTCACAGGGAGATGAGAGGGATGATGTTATCCACCTGACAAATCTATGGCTGGCTAGTATAGACTTAGCAGTTTTAATTCAAGGAAGGTTTTTTTAATCCATTGCCTATTTCCAATTTTATTTCTATTATTCTAAAACCTTAAAAAAGAACAGCATCTGTTGCCATTTTAATTTTTTTTTTTAAATCTTACTTAATTTTAATGTTTCTAGGTTACAAAATTTACTTGATTTAGCCAAGGCTGTGATTGTATGGATCATACCATCATATGCATACACATATATATGCCTTCCTATCACTGCCACCTCCTACGATGCTGAGTGGGATTTCCATATGAGGAAGGACTTCAAAATTAAACCATCCCAAAATACTTCTGAAAACGTAACCTTGATGCCACCAAATCGATATGAATTTAGTGACTGGTTTCACTATGATATTTGGTCCCATCTCTCTTTAATCCATCTCTATGTGCCTTCAAGTATTTTCTTTGTCCTTCTTCTGACATTTGCTATTTTGGTTTTCGTTAGGAAAAAAGGCAACAAAATACTGGTATTCTCTGTTGGTATATCATGAGACAAAGGATAAAAAGATCTGTGGATCAATCATAATATTTCTATTTTAGAACTGCTCACAAAAATGTGATACGTTAGACTATACCTAGGAAAGCTGTTTTTCCATCTTGTTCCTTCTGCTGTGCAGTCAAGTATTCAATGGTATTCATCTTTGTTATTTTTAAAAATAAGTGACTGATCTGTGTATGTTTATGGTAGTACTTTAGTAAAGTCTATACATATTGCCTTTCTTTTAACATAAGGAGAGATGTTAGCAAATCAGCAGAGGGCCTGGCCTTACCGTTATTGAAATTCAGTGCCAAAATTACCACCAGCTTAAGGATAAAAATGAATTTTCCTGCAGTATGGTTCAGGATAGCAAATAAATTCCAGAGTACTGCTTTTTTAATACATACATTGCATATTTCCATTCCAAGGCACTGAAGCACAATAGATCTCAGCAATTTATTAGGAACATGCATATTCAAATATATATTTTCATAATCATTTAAAGGCATGAGCATCTTTAGCACATTGCATCAAAACATAGAGCTCTCATACTGACAAAGCTCTTCATGATCTTACTGGCATTTTTTTCTGCAAAGGACTACAGAATACATCCCCATTCAAACCACATGACTTCAATTAATGTTGAACCAAATCATACCCAAGCACTGTATTTCATAATAAAAAGGGCAAGCAGGGGTATTCAGATTGAAAAATTGGGCCCTAATTGATAATCAAGTGCGTAATTCTTTCTCATGCAAATACAGATGGCAAACCTCAGTTTCCATTTTGTATAGGCTTGATTTTATGAAATTTCAGTGTGTTCTTGGGGGATAAGACTAATAGAACAGCCATTTTGAGATCTTTGCAATTGCATTACAATTAGCTTCTCCGTTACTATATGCTGAATTTGATCTGAGGAAAGAACAGTATTAGAAGGCTGACTTGGCTTTCTCTACTGAATATTGCATTACATAAATATGTGATTCAGTCCAAATGGTACACAGGAGTGTTAAGATCGGATGAAATCAGAGAAATCTATGAATCTATGGAGAACCACCCCCTCCTCCTGGAATATAAACTGAATGCTGTCATTTCTAGAATAATTTTTACATCTCTCTCCTGTGCTCAGTAAGGACCCAGATTTTGCTGTCTTTACTCCTACTCTTGTAGTGATAGCTTACTCCAGGAATATCCCCGTTTCCTTCGGGCTGAGAACAAGGTACTACCCCACACGTGTAAAGGTGAAAGGACCAGGCCCTAATTGATTTTCATTTCTTTCAGATATGAATTATAAGAGATAATGGGGGCTCTAATAAATCATGCTATAAAAATTATGAATAAATCTCAGTCCAGGCTTTTTGCAGTGATTGCTTATGATATAAGACCCTTTAATGACAGTAAGTTAAAATTGCATTGTAATGGCCCTTTGTAAATGCAATAAATCTCTGATTTCAGTGCACTGCAGACAGCCAGCGATGTGTGTGCTGCACACGAGCTACCAACACAGGCACACGCTGCTGCCATACACTTACGTAATTATGTTGATACTTCAGGAGCAGCAGTAAATCTTAGCACTGCTAGATTTACTTTGAGAAAATGTTCGGTCAAGATTATTGTGGTGTTGTGCCTGCATGAAACAGTTTAAAATATCCTACTGGCTTTTTACTTGAAAACCTGGGAAAGAATGTCCCTTTTAAGAAGCAGTAAGATGGATTGTTTGGTTTTAAATAACAAAGGCAAAACCTATTCCTACCGAGTCTTACAATTTCCCAGAGACAAATACAAGTTAAGACAGGCATTTTCGTCTGCACAACCAAACTGAATCCACCTAATTCCCTGAATTTCCTAGATCATCTACTCAGCATTTGTAAAAAAAAAAAAATTAAAAACATGCACAGAAATACACGAACAGAATAACAGCTCCTTGTTTCAACTGCAGCAGAATCCCTATTCCTGCCCGCTTTTGCTCTCCCAAAACACATTGAAAACATTACCTGCATCTCCCTCGTCAAAAAAAAGAAAGATCTAGTCAGTTCAGGTTGCTCATTATTTGACATGCATCAGAAATTGAGCTGCAGATTTCACTTCGAAAATTCATTCCAGTAACCCTGTTCTGTTTTTCTGTTTGGATTCTTGCAGTCTTCATTACACTGGATCAATTGACAGGTAGAGATAGTAGAGGCCAGTTTTGTGATTTACCCAGTTATTAATTAAGTAAAAACCTTCAATCGGAATGCTTCTAATTTGATAACAGACTTCAAAAAAATGAAGAGGGAGAAAGCCCCAAAAATGCTGAGCACCTACAACCTCCAGCGGAAGGGAGGTCATGTCTTCTAGCAGAAAAGGACATGGGCAAGGAGTTAAGAGACCGTCAGTAAAATCCCAGCCCACCTCACAGGGCCTCTGCCACAGCTACTGCTGATTTTAGTGGGACCCAGACAGAGACCCATGCAGACCTATTTCAGGCAAAATTTTTCAGGACAAGAACAATTGTGTAATTGCCACAATACTCAGTGCAAAAGGGCTTGCCTTCCCAGTAGCCTCTGATCTCTACTCTTAAAAACAAGACAACGTGACAGCAGCCACATTGTGCGATTCCTGTTTCTTTTTTTAGTATGGATCTCCCCATTGCTTATAGTGTGGAGTTTTGCAAGAAATCTAGTGACAGTACATCTTAGCACTTCTTGGGAATGTGTCCCGCATACTGCAGAACTGATTTTAACTTGGGCTTTTTCAGTAAAGCACTTTGTAAGGACAACCAAGAACAACCTAACCATGCTATGATAGCTCAACTGATGCCAGCCTGAGTCAGTTGCTGGGGGGTAGTGGTGGTGTTTGGTTTTCTTTTTTTGGGGTGGCAGCAGCTCAGCTTATACCTGATCTTTGCTTAAGCAATATTGAAATTTAGTGTTCATCTGATAGGAGTTCAATGTTTATCCAACCAAGGAATCCCAAAGGTGCTAGTGATTTTATTAAAAGACCTAATGTAAATTTCAGAACTGTATAGATTACTTGAAATGTTAGTTATGTCTAAGCAGCAGGAAATCAATAGTGCAAAAGTGCATTCACATCTTTTGGAGAACCTGCTCTGCTAAGAAGAGAAGCTCATTTTACCTTCTAAGTGTCAGTGACATGAACTAAAGGGAAATGAAAAGTTTGAAATTCAATAGCAATTCTATAGCATCCGCAACTCCAAAACACAAGTTTATCTTCACATGTGTACTGCCATCAGCTACTGCACATATATTGTCCTCAAAGGATACTTTGGCTAGGACAGCAGGATAGGGCTTTGTTCTTATTAGGTGACCTTTAACATTCATTCAGAACAGTCCACACATGGCCACAAAAATATACACAGACCTACATGGTGTGAATTCACTAGAAAGAAAAAAAAAAAACAAACCCCAACTAAAAAAGACCCCAAACCTGAGATTTGGACAGATGATTGCAAGCAACTGAATTAATGCAGCTTATCAAGCAAGCATTTCTCAGCAGTTCTGACTAAAGTCATTATTTGTGTGCCCTACTTGCTTGGACATTACCTCTGAAGAATCCTCTCAAGGGTTTCAGCTAGCATCTACAGCATGACAGTAGTACGAAGGCAGGCCATATTCATATAGCTCAGCAAATGAACATTTGCCATGGCACAAGCACACAAACACCATGTTACATTAGCTCATTAAGCCATGTCATTTGGGTATGCTTCAGCTCTTCTCATTTTCTACAAATATTACTGTGTGTGGAATCATACAAGACATTTAATCCTAGAATGTAATTTTCAAAATAGGAAAACAACTTTTCTCAGGTTACTTGCTTTGCATTTTTTTGGCTCTCCCTTACAATGTGTTTATTGCAGTAACTAGCACAATAAGGTTATAATCTCTGTTGATACCTCTAAATGGTATTGCCATAAAACCAGCAAGCTAACAGTAAGTATCTCCGGGAAGAATTTACACTGTACTCGGATGTAGTGTTTCCTAAACCAACCTGGACTGGAGCAGATCACCCAAAAGCTATGATTCTTCAAAAGGTGCAGTATGCGTATGAGCTGTACCAGCCAGTGCAAAGACAGCAGGGGTGGGCATCCACCATCTCTCCATCACTCCAGTGTCACGGAAATCTAGCAGTCGGCTCCTACATCTTCATTTCTGCGGCCAGACTCATTAAACGATGTAGCCATGTGAGTTCAAACTTAAAATGCTCAAAACACTAACCCTGCAGATGTAATGTTTAAGAATGCGTATTAAAATTTCCCAGTGCCTACAGTATTGTTTCTGCCTGTATCTCAAACTGCTTTAGTATTGTTGGCAAGTACCTTATATCAAAGCCTTGTTAATGCCCATGGTTTTTCTTCACTAACAGGCAGAGTCCTTTAAATGTACTTGCTAAATACACACTGAATATAAGCTGTGTTCAAAAACACACTCAAAACACGAAAACAGGAGATATTAGTAGTGTGAAACTGTTCCCTGGATGCAACAGTCTGGTGGCTACAGGTTTTTTTTGCTTAGAATGTGAAATTTCAGGTTTAATATCTTCCTCCAACTGCAGGATTTCAGATTTTCAAGTGTCTCTGCTCAAGAGACTTCCCAACTTCAGACAGCTGCATAATCCAGGCAGTTTGTGATCCAGTTTGATGAGGAATTCACAAACCAATATATTGGGTATATGGCAAAGCAGCATTTCCCAATAATGTGGAACTAAGAAGCTGTTCCTGTGTGGTAATTCTGGGCTACTGAATTCAGCAAGATTAATAGCAGAAAAGATATATATAGTGACATTGTCAGAAACAGCATCACTTCAGCACGTGACATCACTAGTTTTTTATTTTTCAATCACCCACTAGTCTGAAGCCAGTTCCTGTTAGGAAATAACCATATGTCATCGTCACGCGGTTGACTCCAGGATGAGCCATGTGCAATGATTTAGTGATCTCTGTACAGGCTAAGAAGCTATGGAGAAGAAATGTACAAAGCATGAGATGATATACAGACGTAGAATGACATGCAGAAGTAGAGAGAACTTTTTCACCCCAGAGTCTGAGCAGTTCTGCCACATTGGAAAGCAAGCTCCCAAGTCAGTGTAAGGACATCTCACATAATTTGTTTTGAAAAGACCTACGTTTCCCAGGGCTATCAATCTGTCACCTTTCGGTCATGCCATGTAAATACAAGCATTTGTAAAACCTTTGAAGTCTGCCTTTCATCAATATTTTAACATAAACATTATTTTAATTTAAATGGAAGTTGATCACTTACATTTTATTACTTTTTAATATTTCAAAATGCATTATCACCATTAAAGGAAAGCAATCGAAATTAAACTGTTGCCAGGAAAAATTTAACGTGGCAAAGCAGTAGAACAAGTCTTTGCAAGATTAGGGCCTTTTACAGCACGTATGGTTTAGCTCTGGCATTAACAACCACCACAGAAGTGATCAATAAACATTCTAGCTATTTCATTCGCTGCCTTCATGATACACATAACACTAGTTCAAAATCTTAGTGGAAACTGTGAAGGTTATATTGTTAAATATCCCTTTCTACTGTAATTTACCTTATATAGGAGTCTTGCCAGGGGCTCTAATGAAGCAGAGGCAGTTTTGCAGTTTTACCATCTGTTATCAAATCTACTCCTGCTATAACAGAAACACAATTGTATTAGAATTTAGAAGTGACAAATACTGAAAAAATATTTTCCTTCATTGTTTAAATAGCTTTACTGTGCAGTCTAAAGAATAAAACATTGTGACAATAAATAAAACATTTTAAAAACTGATTTAATTAAAAACCAAGATATAGCAAAAAATAATGATAGAGTTGTTCTACATAACTACAAAGACATATAAATAAGAAATCATGTTATATTCCACAGCCTTCAGATTTAGATTTTAATTCAGGGTAACACATCCTATTTTTATATCTTGCAGAAGGAAAAAAAAATCAACAAAGAAATCCTTTGAAATATGAATGGCATTGAAAATTTAAAAAATGCTACATCTATGCTATCTAATATAGGACCATAGGACCAATTGTAGAGTACTCACGAACTGAATCCTCCTATCCCTGTTTCCATTCTAAGTAAGGACCTGCAGGGTAAAAACTCCAAAGAACACTACAATTTAGCTTCACTTATGTGCAATGGGCTGAAAATGAATACTTAATATTTATATGAATCATTGTCAGTGTCAAGTAAGATGAAGCCTATAAAAATAGAACCAAATCAAGGAATGAGTTTTAAGACTTGGTGGGTAAATGCCTCTTTACGTACGGCATTATTTATAGATATTTTTCTAATCTGTTCTGTCATCTTGTCTCTTAAATTCTTAGAAAGGGAGAAAGGAGGAACTATGGCAAATGTAGATGAAAGAGAAATCTTACTGGGAACTGTGGCACGAATATGAGCAAAAGCCAGGAAGTTTGGAGCTGTGTTCCTAGGCGTCTTGTTCTCTGTATGTTCTACATGAAAAACTATTCCAGCCTATTTTGTAATCAAATATGTACTTTTTTTAACTAGTCTCTTGCAACAAGAAGAATGGTGTTTTCAAGACTATGTGTTTGGCATCCAAAAGGCCCACTACCACATCTGGAAACATGCTGAAAACAAGCTAATCACAAGCAGGTTTCAGACATTGGGCTAACTCCTGTGTCAGTGGTCTTGCTAAGCCTTGGACATCCTGCAGTAGCAAAATTCCCCTTTAGATATAAATGTTGATCTCACAAAGGTCACAACAGGAATTTCAGCACCAGATCCGGATTTTTGTGTCTCCCCTTGTAGTCAGTGACAGCTGCATAAGATCTCTTCAAGTTGATCCCCAAAGGTTCTTAAGCTAGGCATTGGAAACTTTTAAAAATGTCAGTTGTGATAGCTTTGTGTGTCTGTCTATCACCATCTGATAAGGATACTGCCAGTACTAATATCTCCATGCATCACGAAGGCTCTGTGAGTCGTAACCATTTAAGAAAATACTTTTAAAAACTTCTACAAAAAGGACAAGTTATAGACAAATATCATTAGGATTTTAAACAAGAATTCAATACTGAAGTGCAAAATACTCAAGACAATCAGGATGACAGTGACCTTGTAAGAAAATTCAAAGGAAGGGGGCACATCCACAACGCTTCTGCTGGGTTTCTGCAAACAGGGGAAAGTTACCTTTCACATGTAGGAATCTGGGCAGGTCATCCTTATTTTCATTCTGCTAGGAGGTGGAGAACTCTGCTGTGAAGCAATTAAAGCCATTTGTTCCCTTTTGCTGAGACTCACACTACACAACCTCCATCAGACAGAAATTAGAACTGGGTAAAACAGGCATCTACTCTATTCCCTAGATCTACATGGTTATGGAATACTGTACAGGGGGACTATGTATCCATAGGCTTTTGTTTTGATCATTTGAGTACCATTTTTATAAGCACCAATGTAAAGTACTTTTTTGTACTCTCTTCATCCAGGTAGGATTTTGAAGTAGCTGTATGTCTGCTGAGAACACCACACACAACTGCTCTTTGATTTTATGACATTTCTTGTAAATATAAGCTTTTCCTGCTCTTGACTTCATCAGCAAGGTCTAATTCAGACCAGTGAGAAATTTCATCTAATCTCTTTTTATCCCGATTGTCCTAAATCTATTTTAGAATTAAGAGGTACATGTTTACAAGTGTGAGAACTGTGGTAAATTTAAGCAGAGATCCTAGAGGTGAATGTTAGCAACAACAGCTCTTTTTTTTCCACAAGGCTATCTGATCACATTGTTCATCCCAATAGCCAACCAGGTTTTATTTAGCACTGCCAGTCTAACAAACAGATGTAATTTCCACTTATGGTAGCTGTGGGCACATCATTAATTCTAGTAACTGCAAAGTTTATAGTAGAAATCCCTTCCTGTGGGATCCCTTGCTACTCCGACAACTTTAGCAAAAGAACAAAAAGACATTTCTACTATGAGCTTGTACACGACTGTCCAGGTACAGCAGCAGTTTGGTCTAAAGATCTTCCTACAAGAGCTGTAACGTACACAGATGGCAAAGGGCTCAGAAATACATTCAGAAAAACGCAGTAGACAATTTATGTGTGGGAACTACATTCACAAGCCCTGTACTATGTTTCTTGAGAGACCACAAGCTGTATTTTGAGAGGCATTATCAATGAAGATTTGGATACAAATGGAAAAAAGTATCTTCTCATTCACTACCTACACTGCATATGATACTAGCTGCAATCAAGAAAAATTTCAAGATGACATGAAGCTATGAAGCTGTTTAATTCCTGCTAGTGCTTACTGCAAGTGCTCACCACAGTCCTGCTATTAAAATGCCCACAGGCCACAAAAATGCTCTTAAGCCAACTCAGTAGCCCAAATTACAAATTCTGCTAGTTAACAAAACTCACCACAGCCTTGCAGTTGAGGATAGAATACATCTTTTCTTAAAATACGCATACCTTCGTCAAAATGCTAAGTAGTTACTCTTGGTTTTGAATCTCCCATTATACTAAGGCAGTGATTTTATTTTTTAAACACACATAGGAAGAGACGAGCCAAAATTAAAGACATCACACATGTCACCATCCCTGTTTTAACATTTATTCCACAGCCTTATTTGTCTTTCAAATCCAGCTGCTCATGAGGGTTGCAAGGGAGGGGAAAGGTTGATGAATTTGTTTGGGTTTCTGGTTTTGGACACTTTGCAGATGATGTTTAGGGAGCCTTCTCACAATACACAGACGTTTTGGCAAAGAAAAAGGTTGTGGAGTATCAATATTCTGCATTTTATATATTATATATAAAATGTATTATATATATTCTGCAGTTGCAGATCTAGAGCTGATCAAAGAAATGCAGACAATTTTTCTTTTTGGCAAGAAAATACATTTTTTTCTCCCAGTTCTCCCCCTCCTCTCCAAGAAGGTTTATTCAAAATTTCTCCCTTTTCTCCATGAGAAAAATCCCATTTCCGCCCCCCCCCCCAGTATTAGTTTCTTTTTCTCCTCTCACACTTAATAAAAAAGTGAAAAAGTAAAATGGTAGTCAGAATTAAAGATCAAAACAGTAAAGTTTAAGTGTGAATGACTGAAGGATAAAAAGCAAAGAGTTTTCTGAAAAAAACTTGCAAAAATCTTTGTATGTGGAAAAAGCCTTGCCAGTTTGAAGTCTGCAGGACAAATATGACAAATTGTGTTGAAAGTTTTCAAGGAAAAAAGGATCTCTTTTTTCCAAATTGCTTTTATAATTTCCATTGAGTGATTTATAAATACACACCTTCTGCTTGCAGTACTTCAGCTTGTCTGAGGTGGGGGGCGGATTTTGCTTTGTTTTTAAATCAGTTCAGAATAAAAACAGGTTTCCATGTAGATCAGGAAAATACAGGTTTGCTCATGAATTTTTATTCAAATGATTCTCAGCCTGGCTCTGCATTTCTCTAGACCTTTCTGGACACAAAACCACTCTTGCTTTTAGAAGGATCAACATCTTGTCCTGATTGTTCCCCTTTCACACAAAGGCTGTGGCACCAATTCTGGTTTTTAAGCAACATTTTAATTGTTGGATAACTGATCTCCTGCTCACAGAGCATGGGATGCTATGCAGTGGAGGAACTGCAGTCATCATCAGACATTAGAAGGACACTCTCTCGAAGCATAACTACAGAAAATAGCGGTTCCAATGTCAGCAATGAGAAGGGAAATGCCTGGAGTAGGATGTAGCAACAGTAAATAGGAACCAGAAGGAGGCTTCAGCATTAGAAGAGCAAATCACTGTGGGGAGAGTGAAGTCTCACCCTTCAATGTTCACTAGACATTGAAGAACAAGTAGTGTTGGGAACCTCAAAAGAGAATGAGGATGACAAATCACCAGACTGCTCATAGAGAAACAAGACTGTTAAGAGCTTGAAATCTCAGACTGTGGCAACTTACAGCAAATCATTTTCCAGCAAGGTGAGAACAACCTAATCAGAGTAATTCAAATGAGTTAGCAATATGCCAGGACATTCTGCATGCGCCGCAAGCAAGAAAGCAGCCCTCACAAGAGCCCAGGAAGAAGGAAATTTGCAGTAATAGATTTTGTGGTCAAAAGAGCACATTTTGCTGTTACGAGTTTGCCAAAGAATAAAAAAAGGGGTTAGGCTCCACAGTGAAAAGCTTCAGGTATTATCATCAGTGTTAACACTGGAGAAGCCTTTGCTGTAAGGACATTTGAGGATTTTGAACAGCATGTTCTGACGGACTCTGTTTTTTCTGTGGCCTGTGAAGGTCAAACTCCTTGATGCCTGGCACAAGAACTTGGCGGGGGGGGGGGGGGGGGGAAAAAGGAAAAAAAGGGAAGGAAAAAGCGAAAAAAAAAAAAAAGAGGCCAACTCAATCTCTTTAAGAGCCTTAGGGCAGAGACTTCAGTGTGCATTCCAACCTAGCCAAACCAGCTTTTCCTCTTAGGAGTTCTGCACAAGAATTATGGCCACACACAGACTCTTTTCAGCTGTGATCCCAGACCAAATGGGATTTCAGGAGAAGACAACTGGCCTAATATATATATATAGGGCACTTGCAGAATTGAGAGGGAGTTACAGGCTCTTGCTCTGTGAGACTAAAAGATGCCATACACGTTTTGGCAGCAGTCCCCATAGGTATTACACTGTGAGTGATTCTCATTGTGTGTTAAATCCATGGGGCAATTAGCACCCCTTTGCCCTTGTTTGATCACATGAATTAAAAAAAAAAGTCGTCTAGAATAAATGGGCAATCTTTAATTCAGAATATATGCTGTCTAATGAAAAGATGTGGCTTGCTAATGTATTCTGTTCACTGAGGACTCCAATCTGAATATATATTTAAGATTCAGTGGCAGATACAGTGATGGAGCTGAAGCAACAAGGAGAGATAAGGTAGCAAACGGAAGCAGTACAATCTTGTGTAGGAAGCACAGGAATGCATCAACTCTTGATTTGACTTCAAATGGTAAGTCACAACTTCTTGATAGTGATTTACATCTACAATCAAGGTAATAGAACATTATTTATCTACCTGTTCTGGGTATTGTGGAGACTAATTAACGTTTGCACAGTAATTTGGAGATAAATTTGAGATACTGGATGAATTTCCAGTATCATGTTTGCTTTAAGCAGGTGAAGTGAGGACATCTTTTTGACACAGAAAGAACTAAAGTTGTTCTCAAAATAAATCAGAGGGATCAGAATGCAGTCTTATCTTTGCTTCATTCTGATTATTCAGCATTCCTCAATAAGATTGAAAGGAAACGAGAAAGCAAAGCTTTTGTGGATCAGGGAGGTAAAATTTAGGAACATTTAACACGATATCTACAAAACTTTTCTAAACAACAGTTAAAAATTCAGAAGGTTCTTTTTGCTCTTCCAGATGAAAAATTAATGAAAGACACACCCAGTAGAATGTGCATAACAGATTATTGACAGATCTACTAAATAACTTTTAATTAAACAATGACAAAGTTTAAAAATGGAATATATATATACCCAAATAGACATTTTAAAACAAAACATACAAATCGAAAGCCCCATCAGACTTAATCATACCCTACATTTTAACTGGCCCCAGTTTGCAGCAACCTCATAAAGCCAGAAATTACTCTAAGTGAACAAACCCATCATCTCCATATTCTGTGTATTCTGAATACAGATTTGAAGGAGCAAGTTATACATCAGCCCTGAAGTACAAAATGAATAGAATGGAATGAACCCTTGATTTTTATCTTGGCTGTTGTCAGAAAACACGTTGCCATCCCAGAACAGGCAGACTGAGAGCTGAGATCTGTGTCTAGCAAAGTGGGTCTCTTCCAAGAAGACCAACACCCTACAGAATAAGATGCCAGAGCAGATGCTGTGTATGCTGAAGCCTGACATATGCTGAAGCTCCCTGAGCAATCGCAGAAAGGCACAAAGCATACTGGGAGCAGTCACCTTTTTCTCAGCTGGGTTGGCTTTGTCTCCAGGGTCATCTTTATATTATGAGACCTCTGACACAAAGGCATCAGGCAGATATTGAAGATAAGCTATTCACTTCCTGAGGAAACATTCAGCCGGAAGAGGTAGAGGTACTATTACAGATCAGGATGAGAAGCAAAAGAAGTCAGGACGGACACAGCAGAATGACACTTGGACCTCTTCTGTCACTGCCAGTATGTTGGGACAGAGACTAGCCCAGTTATTGCCCTGAGGACTCAAGGAGCAAGGCAGACGATACAAAAGTTGCATGTCTGCTTTGTAGATACCAATCTCTTTGAAAATACCCTTCAACTAGGAGAGTGTGTTGGAGATACGTGAGCACCACAAGACCCACTCACTGGTGCCTCCTTCCACTGTAATAGTCTGGTAATTCTTGCTATAGGCGAGCAGAAAATGGTCAGGTGCCTTTGATATTACTCAGGGGCCGTTATGTTCCTCAAAAAAATGCACTGCTTTTGAACAATTAATTCCAACTCATATTTACCATGGTGGTGTTTCTTTATGAAGTACAGGGATGGCTGAAATTGCTTATATGCTGGTTGTCTAACTCAAGGGACAAGAAGTGTCAAATTTTACCTCCTTGTTGTTTTTTTTTTCTGGAGTAATTCCTGAAGGTACCAGGAACTATTCCTCTTCTGAATGGAAGAACAAGGGAAAGCTGCTGGAATTTTAACAAAAAAACCCCTTTCTTCGCCAGTGTTCACTGATTATAATGTGAAGTTTATCAAAACTCAAAGCAAAACAAAAAAAAAAGGTCAGAAAGCAATTATATTAGAAATATGTTCCCCAGTCAATTGCTTGTTTTTCAGGCTTTAGCAATATTGTAATTTCAATACTTATACAACCACCACAGAATTTTCTAGGCCTAAATTTTACTTCAAAAGCAGAAACTTCTTACCAACCAACCCTTTCAGGTCCAAGCTCAAGAACTTTTTTCTCATAAAAGAAAAAAAAGAAAAAAAAAAAAGTAAAAAGAATGAGCTTCAGGTCTCTCTCACACTTTCAGTCTCCTCAGATGCTACCACTGTATCACACAAGACACTACCAGGCACCTTCCTTCCTGCTTACTGCAGATCAGGTCAAGGGCACTTTGAATCATCTGGGAGACACTGCCTCATAGCACACAGCCCTTGCAGAAAGAAATCCTCCAGGGACATCAGTTTATGGCAGATTTCGTATTGTGCCAGGTTAACAGCATAGGTATCCCTGTTCTTTTAGCACAGACTGGAAGAAATGGTATTTGCTAAAGCTACATAGCCAAAAAGCATACTTTAAAAAATACGCACTGTAATCAAGTGTCTGTTTATAACATTTATGACTTGGCAGATTGACTTGCATATCAGGCACACGTTTTGATGGTTAATTTTGAGCCCTAATGCAGCAGAGCAGTCTTCTATCTGGCTGGTGTCTATGCTTTTCAAAACGCAAAGGAGTGCATAAATTGTGTTTAAAAAGAGGTAGGCATTTTCTGCCCACACTGTAGAGTCACTGTAGGTGGATTATTATCCAGGAATACCAAAGAGGTAGGAAGTCTGTGATTTAACCCATTCTTTGTAGTATCCTTGCCTGCTACTGTTTTTACTGCTGACAGCCTGAAATTATCCCTATGATAGGATTTTTCAGGTAGTTCAGCAGCACATCAGCTGCATTTCAGACAGTCAGCAGGAGTTAAAGACCTAAAGCAAGGATTTTATTCTGAAATAATACCAGGTAAGCCCTGCAGTAGCATCTAGTTGCCTTTGCTGATGTTGGCAACTATGAGGTTGTTCCAGTTTACTCCTGTTAATATGTCCCTCACCAGACCCTGCACTACAAGTACCATACATTAGCAGAACAGGATGAACTCTAAACTATCTTACAGACGAACAACAGGATTTTGAAGCCTATTTCTTCTGCATGTAAAGTATCTTTACTACTGCGAAAATAGAAAGCAATATCTTTCTCACTGCAAACTGAGACATTTGTATGTCAGGATACGGGCATGACCTTCAGCTAATACAAACAGGCAGAGAGATGATCAGTTGAACAGAGCTACCTGCACTTATTCCAGTTGAGAACTTGGCCTTCTATATGAAGCTCAAAGAAAATATTCTGAATGGTATTAAAGAAAAATAATCAGCATCGGGGCTGAGCATCCCTAAATTCCAATGATTTGCCTACAAGCTGCTGATAGTAAGCATCTTCAGAAATAGGAGCTATAAGAATAGCCAAAAAAGAAGAGGATTTATAAATGTTTAAGATGAGTTTTAGATTGTCTTTGGTATCACTGTTCAACTTCTATGTTTGTATTTATGCAAAGAGAATAATATTCTGCTTGTCCGTAACATCTCTTTTTCCAGAAATTCAAAATACTTCACAAAAATTACTTAATTCTTTTAGTACTTCTAGTGAGATATTCAAGAATTCTTCCCAATTTTTCACAAAATATGCAAGCTGAGGCACAGAAAAATCCCACTTTTTTCTTGAGCTATTCAAAAGAAATCATTCACAGAAATGAGAAAGGAATCCTACCTTTCACTACTTAAAAAAAAAAAACGGAGTTCACCAGACTCACCATTGTAAATAGGTCTAAACAGTCCAATAGCAATAAAGCTAAATCCAGGAGTACCTGTGCCATGCTTAGTTCCAACGGATGCTGCTCTAAAACCTAGTATTCCTTCTCCCTGAGAATGGTAGTAAAGGCTCAGTATTTTCCAGGCAGATTGGCATCTGTCACAACATCTTGGTCTCCTTCCCTGAATACCGATCTTTGTTCTCTAGAAAACAAACAAATGTCTTACTAGATTCATTGAGTACCACCAAGATGCAGGCAGGGACATAGGCTTATCCCCATCCACTCCTGATCACACTCAGGGAAGGCAGCCAAGAGCTGCTGGCCAATGCAGCCTCCAAGAGAAAGAGACCAGGCAAGGTGAGCCAGACCCACCTTTTGTAACGGGAGAGAGGGGATATTTTCCTATAGCAATGAAAATAAAAGCTGCACCATGTTAGTCTACAGAGCTGGTCATGCTTGAGGACACAAATGAGAGAGGAATCCCTCAAGAGGGGAGGGGAGTGCAAGAAACATTTCACTTCTCTCCTTGGCAGCAACATAGCAGCTGCCCTTCCCACCTTCCTCTTTGCCATACTCTGCAGATGCTACCCTTAGTGACTTGGCCGTACTGGCTTGCAAAGTGCTTGGTTTAAAACTATTAACAATAAACTGAAATTCTTATCTCTACTCTGAACCTCGGCAGCACTCGGCAGAATTTCCATCATAATCAGACATCTCCTACCCCATAACAAAGGATGCTAAACAGTAACAGAACACCTTCACCTTCCTTCAGCAGCCTGTGCACAGGATTGCCTAAGGGTCCCATTTTAAATCCCACACATGTGGAATTTATCCCTTCATGGTCCCATTTCTGCTTATAGCAATATATCAGTTAATCGTTTTAGGTCAGCTGTCATACATGGAGCATTAAAGTTCAGGCTTCTTACTAAACAGAAGTCTGGGTAATGACTTTTCGACTACCTTAAACTCCTGAGGTAGGTCTCTTAAATAAAGCACTGCTCAGCTCTTCTCCTGCAGTTCTTGAGGAGCAGTTGCATTTTGTTTGATAGTTGCCCCCTGCCACTCTGTACTTGCTGGTGTAGCTGAGATGAAATTCTTATTTGTGATCTTGTTGGGGCTGAAATTTTTATTTTGTGACTATTTCCACTTTCCACCCAAATAAAAAAGAATACAAAGAAAGGAGAATTTTATTTTTCCAATCTTTTGTAACACAAGTTACAGGGAACGATTTTAAGATAACGTATGAATTAAGGGCACCATCAGCATAAATCTAAATTCTGTTTCAAGACTGCCAAATGCTGCTGCTCAGGAATAAATAGATACAGAGATCCCCAAAAATAAAGTCTCTACCATGAATAATTCACACAAGATTCCTACAGCCCTCCCCCCATTATTTAAAAAGCATACCCCAGCCTTTATTACTTTATTGTCCTGAATGTTATTCAGTATTTTCTTGGAGGAAGACCCAGAGGCTCCACTAAAGAACAAGGCTGTGCTATGCTAGCTCATTTAACTAGGGAGACTGACATTGTTTTCAATGGTTTTCAATGAGCAAAAGAACCTTAATTTATATAGATATACACACACACACATATATATATTTATTATTTAAACTCTGAGAAACATTTCCTTCTTTTCTACAAATGTGGAGTCTAGCTGGAGACTGGAAAAGGCATCTTTCTACAGAAAATAGAGATCCCCTCCTAGCATTAACCTCTGGGACCTTAAGTCATTACATTTTTAAATTTAGAAAAGTTACTGGGTTTTTTAATAAGTTTTCATACTCTTCTTGAGCCCTGAAAAGATGAACTGATATCAGCCTATTTATTTGTTTCTATAGTGCAGACTTATGAATAATTAAGTAATCCCTACACATTTCTGAGTATTTCTAAAGCATTCATAAAAGTTGTCTAATATACTCCACAGACAGCCATTTGCAATAAGGCCTTTGGCCTCCTATAACAACCCCGTTTTCCCTTTGCATATTCCCAAGTTTGTGTCCCTCTGTAAGGAAAGGATAATGCCAGTGGAAACAGGCATTTAAATGCTCCTTCTCAATACCTGTAGCTATATTTTCTTTTATTGCCTATATACTGTACCTTTTTCTCAGCAGAATGTTTTGCTATCAGAAGACAACAGAAACTAGGGCAGTACATTAATGCCCATGTATCCAATTTTAAATCCCATGCTACTCCTACACATTAAGATCAATTTTCCCAGTGAGAAGGATATTTTTTCCAAGGATGGCTGTCATCTTGGGTCTCGTCAGCCTTCAGATCTCTTAATTGATCAGTTTTTACTGATACTTCAATTATTATTTTTTTTAAATCATCTTTTGTCAAGGACCACTCCAAGGAAAAGCAGACTGAGAAGCTACTGGTTTAAGAAACTAAAAACAAGGAGGGGTTAGAGCTTGCTAAGGCAACTGATGAATTCAGGCATATACTGTAATGTGCTACAATATTCCTGCAGAAAAATTAGATGCCATATTGCTTATATAGTGCACACAGTTGTTATGACTTTCTCCGGACACTGACTTTATATACCTCTAGTTTGCACCCTCTGTTAAGGGAAACAAATGAGGAAGCACAGCTTTAGGTTTTATCTGACTGAAGCAGGACACGTTGGCAACCGCAATACTGAGAGCTCAGAGATCCAGCGCAGGAGCCTGGATGTTATCCATCTAATTTCAGTATCTAATCTCTCTAGACACTTATAATATGCCACTCACTGGTGTGCTCCATCTTAGCTGATAGTGAAATCATTTAATAGAAGTGGGTAGTGAGGTAGGCGACAGGCTGATTGATGGCAATGTCTTCATTTAAAGCTATACAACAATACCAGACAGAAGTCTAGAGCAGCTCAGTAGAGCTCTGCCTAAATTTGTTGGTATCCATGCAAGTTCATCATGCCAAAATGTGGCTTATACAATCTACTAAAGCATTTTCCTATAAAGAAGTCGAGATACCTCAAACCCATTTTTTAAAGCAAAGAGCATCAGCACCTCACAGGATACTTAACAGTGAGATTACAGTGAGAATTCTAATTTTCCCCTCTTGACAGTGAGAAGCTGCTTTTCCACTACCTTATGGTAACGAAAAAGAATACTGACCTCTTGAAGCTACCTGTATTTTAACTGTGATCTCTAATGCCTCAGTGGCAAAACTAGTGCTGTCTGACAAGCAGCACGTACATGCACTAACACCGCTCACACTTGGTGTCACAGCTCTGTCCCGCATATCCTGTAAGTGGGAATCAGACAGACCCTTTGAGGCAAATTTGGTGTCCGTCATTTGCCACAAATAGATGAGGGAAGCCAGCAAGCACCAAAAGCACAGATGGAAATATAAAGATGCTCCTGTAGAGAGTGGTTCCTACGTATTAATACCTATAAAGTTTGGGAAAGCCATTGCCTCTCTGTCTCTTCATGGCACTCCTGCTCGGAGATCCCAGAAGGACAGACGGGATCCCACCGGGAATGCCATAAAAAGTCCACTCTTGATGAGCTTCCAGTTAAAGCCTAAAGGCAGGGTTTCATGTAAAGGAAAGGGGGGCTATACTGAGTTTAGGGAGCAGGAAGGTCTGTTCCTTTCCTTTAAGGGACTTAAACACATCAGGTTAATAATTCATGCCTGCTTTTCTTCTGCATTCCTTAAGCCCAGCTGGTTCTAGGGAAAGTGGTGGCAGAAGAGTCCCCCTTCACCCTTGTAGTGCCATAGAGACACAGCCTGACTATAACCACAGTTCCCTCAAATCCAATGGGTTTTTAGACCATAGCCAACCTCTTGTTCTGCCCCAAGGAGAAAGATAAAGGTGAATTAGGTCCTTTTCACCTCCACCAGCATTCTCATGGAAACTGAGTCCATACAGTTTCACACCCTCTGCTCAGGAGTGACCTGCACAAGAGCTTCTGAATACATACTTATTTTGGTCCTGTAGAAAAAATCAAAACACATTCCCCTTAATTCATAAAAGAATATCTGGAGGTGGTGGCTAATTCTGTCCCAATTCTTCCATACTCCATTCAGGCTCTACATTGTGGCGCTGCTTCCAATCCAACAGCAGCACAAAGAAAAGCTTTCAATAAAACCTGCATCATCCAAGGTGTTCCAGTGGGCATAACTAAAGGCATTTCCCTACGAAAGGCTGAATTTACATTATCTGCAAGGAGACCGTGACATAGCAGCGTTTTACACCCTTCGAACAGCTGGGATAAGGCAAAGAGAATTTTTATACTCATGATTGTCTGTCTTAATGAGGGAGCTTTATCCCTCCCAGTGCCATGTGTTGTTGCAGTCTCTGTGGTAACAAGTGACTGCATAGAGAAGGAAGAGGTGGCACAGAAGTCAGTGTAAATTGCTAGCATGTAAACAATGGCTACCTTGGGGCCTGTTTTACATACATACTTTCTTGACTCAGTTTACATTCAGTTTCTGGAAGGTAACTGTTAACGTCTACAATATTTACTACTTCTATTTTGGAAGCTATTAAGTAAACGTCCTATATGACATACTCTATGCCATACTTTGCCAACATGTAAATGCAACTTCTAATTTAGGATAAAACCCATTTGATTTTTGTCCATACAGGGAATATTCATCCTTAAGTCCAGCCTAGAAAATCGGATGTAAACTCTCTCAATGAAAATCACAAAATAGAAAGTACAAAAGTATAGAGTATAAAAGTATAATAAATATACACACATATATACAAGCAAACCAAAGCAAATAGAAGATAACATAACATGAAAGGTAAGAGCAGGTAAAGCTTTTTTCTCTTTCATTTTCATGGAAGAAGTTGATGTGCGTTAATCTCAGGGAGCAAACTCAGGTCAGAACACCAAAGCTGTGTAAGCACTTCAAGTAAAGTGAAGTTTACTTTACTAAAGTAAAGCCTTTGACACCATCTCACACAGCATTCTCCTGGAGGAACTGGCGGCTCATGGCTTACACAGGTGCACTCTTTGCTGGGTAAAAAACTGGCTGGATGGACGAGCCCAGAGAGTTGTGGTGAACAGAGTTCAATCCAGCTGGTGTACGGTCACAAGTGGTGTTCCCCAGGTCTCAGTTTTGGGGTCAGTCTTGTTTAATATCTTTATCAGTGACCTGGATGAGGGGATTGAGTGCTCCCTCAGTAAGTTTGCAGACACCACCAAGCTGGGCTGGAGTGTTGATCTGCTGGAGGGCAGGAGGGCTCTGCAGAGGGATGTGGACAGGCTGGATCAATGGGCTGAGATCAGATGTATGAAGTTGAATAAGACCAAGTGCCAGGTCCTGCACTTGGGTCACAACAACCCCATGCAAGACCACAGGCTTGGGGAGGAGTGGCTGGAGAGCTGCCTGGTAGAAAAGGACCTGTGGGTGCTGGTCGACAGCCGGCTGAAAATGAGCCGGCAGTGTGCCCAGGTGGCCAAGCCCAACAGCATCCTGGCCTGTATCAGAAATAGTGTGGCCAGCAGGAGCAGGGATGTGATCATGCCCCTGTACTCGGCACTGGTGAGGCCGAACCTTGATTACTGTGTTCAGTTTTGGGGGTCTCACTACAAGAAGGACATTGAGGTGCTAGAGAGTGTCCAACGAAGCTGCTGAGGGGTCTGGAGAACAAGGAGGAGTGGCTGAGGGAACTGGGATTGTTCAGTCTGGAGAAGAGGACGCTGAGGGGAGACCTCATCGCGCTCTACAACTATGTGAAAGGGTCTCTTCTCCCAAAGTAACTATCGATAGGACAAGAGGAAATGGCCTCAAGTTGTGCCAGGGGAGGTTTAGACTAGATAGTAGGAAAAATTTCTTTACTGAAAGAGTGGTCAAACATTGGAACAGGCTGCCCAGGGAGGTGGTGGAGTCACCATCACTGGAGGTATTCAAAAAATGTGTGGTCATGGCACTTCAGGACATGGTTTAGTGGGCATGGTGGTGTTGGGTTGATGGTTGGACTTGATGATCTTAAAGGTCCTTTCCAACCTTAATGATTCTGTGATTCTGTGACCGACATGAAGTGATGAAGAGGACCAGGCTTAATAGCTTTCATTTAAAAAGATAGTTCATATTCAGAGTTAAATTTTCAGTAACCATACGCAAAACCTTTAAAATAACCCAGGAAATGCCTTCAAAAATCAAGACTGCAATGGTTGGTGCCATTTCTTTCACTACCCACATCTCCTCACACCCTACTTCTCTAGAAACACATTCTCAAAATGGAAGCAACTTCTCAAGCACCAAGCTGTGTTTCTGGTTTACTGAATTCCTGCAGAGTACTGAAGTTCCATTGAGTAGAAACTAAGGCATCCAGACCAATTTGTTTAGTCATGAAAATAACAGAAGAATGGAAGACAAACAAGTTGCAAGAATGGAAACTCCTGAACTAGTTTTCCACGAGCTTCTCGCAATCTACATATGTTTTATGAAATATGTTTGTGTTGGCTAAGAGGCAGGACTAACTGCTTAAAAAATGGGGCACAGTCATTCATTTCTCTCAGTCCAGGTCTGAAGAGTGCTCTTTAACACAGAGATTTCAGGGTGCCGTAACCACAGCCTTCTCAATTAAACTATTTTCTTACCTGAAGGGTAATAGTGATACCAAATATCCCACAGAAATATGTTGACAGATACCAACCACTTTGCAGCCCAAATCCTACTGCAGTCAATAACAGATTTATGCTAGCAGAAGCAAGATTGAGCTAATTATGGGCATTACTTGATGTACTGGTTACGCGGCTGAAAACAAACAGACCCAGAACAATGTATTTTGCTTGAAAACCCCAGTGGTTCTGCTCTTAAATCTAACCATGGCCAAACTGATCTCACTTGGCTGTGGTACCCATGAGCCAAGGCCCTGTAATGGAAGTTTCCAGCTCATCCTGTAGCACTCAGAGGTGCTACAACTGCATTTCCAGCTGGTACAGCACATTCTTTAATATTACATTACTTCAGTTTCCAAGTGGAGGTGGACCTCGAGTTGCTTTTCACGGAAGAGTCCTTCTAGGCAGTGCTGCTCTTTGGCTTTTAGCATTTCCTTTCACAACAGGCAAAGCTATTCCCATCACCTCCTGGCTGTTTGTCATTGCTTTCCATCATATCAGGCTGTCACCACCAGGACCGCTACAAAGCTGCAGGCATATTGCAGTCAGCGCTGCTTTGCAGCGAGGGAGATGGCCCTTGAAAGGCAGGCGGCAGCCTTCCTCTTCCAGCTCAACAGCTGCTCTGCTGGAGACAGCCTCAAGTCACCCAGAGCTACTCTCAGACCAGAGGCACAGAGGCTGCCCAGTACTATGGCATAGGCAAGGAGGAAGAAAAAACCAAAGTCCCAAAGGCCACACTAAAGATGTCCCCCATGGAATAGCTTTGTTTTAACCAATTAAAATCACACATCTGCCATGTGTCAACAGAGCCTTCATTTCTCCTCGCTGTAGCTTCTCCTTTGTCTCTCAGTACTGTCACCTAATCCCCTCAGTCAGTTCAGAGGGACAAATCCACTTTCAGTTTGGGCCTGTTCCTACTCAGGGTTTTTAGATAATTCCGTGTTTGAAGGCAACTAGGATCCAGTCCATGTCTTTGAAAAAGAGTGGTCAGCAGCTTGTGTATCCAGAGGCCTGATTTTGAATGAAGAATTCAGTGCTCAACTCCGGCACCCATTTCTGTGAAACATAATACCTGGTAGATGGTGAAAGGCAATGCTTAAGGCACCTGATGGATACTGAAAGAGAGTTTTAAAGCATCCTAAAAGTACTCAGTGCTTAATTTTCCCAAATTTAAATAATAAAGAATGATTTCAAGAGGAATTGGTACCTAACAAATCCCATTACAGATTTCTCCTTTTGAGACATGATCCTCTGCTTAAGTATTTTAACTGTAGAACAACTTCACTAGTTGATATTTTCTAAACAGAGATATGAATATCCAGTCTTTTACAAATTGCTAACTCTGATTTTACTGAAGTTAACACAACTTTTTCAAATAGAAATTAATGTAATTTCCAGGTTGACTAAAAATTTGCTAGTTATTTGGTCAGCTTTTCAGTATATCAAGAGAAACACCACTCTGTTTTTATCCAGTTACAGGCAAATAGATCTCATTGCTTGAGTACATAAACCATCACCTACCCTTTGGTTAGGAGATAATTTTTTTAAAATTATGATTGGCTAATATTTATCCTAGAATTAAAACAGTGGTAATGTCTATGCCATTCCTCAGACTTAAATAATCAGACCATTATTCCGATGCAAGCAGAAAGGAGAATCAAGGTATGTCCAAAAAAATCAGGCATTTCAAGATACTAATGAATATTTCAAGATGCCATGGGTTTAAACATTTCCCCAGATATTAATTACACTGCCCTTGGAGATCAGCAAACTTTTCATTATTGACTGCAATGGGAACAGAACCTCACCTGTATTCTGTTCTCCGTACTCAACCAAACAATTCATCTGGTATTGACAGATGTCTGGGACAGCAGGACTTTTATCCTGCACTGATGCTAAATACAACAACTGGCAGCATTCTTTCTGGCCAAATGAATTTGGGCCAGAGACAGCATTTCTGTAACTACTCCTGACAGGAAGAATTATGTTCTTGAGTATTTTGCTCAAGATTTCAAAGCCTGTATTGATAATTTGCGTGCTCCTAAACTGGATGACAAGTTGGTGCCAATGTTGTTCAGAACCACTTAGCAGTCTAACTTTTCCTTAAACTGTAGATGTTCTTCACAGTTCCCTGTGATTTACAAAGACGACAACATGTCATCAGCATAGCATCCCCAAAATCTTTCAAGACAATGTCCCTGGCCTCCCCTCCTTCATATTATCAAAGTGCTGTAAGGAAGAAAGGCCCTCAGACCAGTGCCAGCCAGGAACAGACTGCTGCCACAGGTATCACAATTTGTTTACCTGATGGTCCATTTCTCACGTGCTCAGAAGTCACCATCAGAGAAGGAGACTGCTTCAGGCTGCTGCTGACCACACAGCAATGCCAGGGCACACAGGGACACCCTATGCTCTTTTGGGCAGGTCAATTATAAATGAGCACCTCAAGTGTATTAAAGACATAATCTACCTTTTCTGCCCATGTGGATGGGCACTGGTCAGAGCACAGTCTTACCCTCTGCTTCTGGCTTAGGCAACCATTTCTTTCTGGGAACAAAGATATTCAGTTCATTCACCTTCAACGGCCAAGGTTTTGTGTTTCTGTTTAGCTGGGGATCTGCCTAGAAGCAAACCTTGGATGCCAAGAGATCTATATAAAGAACATAGCCTTAGTGATTAGGTTCTAGGATGTGGGATGCAAAACAAACAAAAAAAAACAAACAAGAGCAAGAAACAAAGATCTAGATTTATGATCCAAACCAGGAAGCCAAGAAATATTGTGGAGATTCCCATAGCAAAGGAAGAGCAATGAGTGTGAACAAAGTACTACAAAATTGTCAGTTATTTAAGGCATAACTGGTGAAAATGAGTTGGAAAGTCTCCAAAGGATGACTTTTCACTTTGTTATTTATAATGGCAACTGCTTTGTATAAACTACCTTACACAATTGGTTTTGCCTTCACCCTGATTTATCTTACTTTCCTTGACAGATTCTGCCAGAACTGTTTAAATAATAATTTGATGTGATACATGCAGATTTTCCTCTGTCTACCCTCCACCCTCACACGCACACAAACCCAGCAGCCTTACCACACATTGCATAGGCATCTGCCATGCAGTTTCTCTACATAAAGGATGCTGCTTTGCTTTCGGATAGAAGAGGTTTGAGTTTCATGAATGCCACCTGGAGACACAAGAAATTAAGGGGGGCGGAGGGTGGAGACACACACACAGACGATGGGACATTACTGCTATGACACTTAAGGACAATTGCCTCCTTAGGGATACACCACACTCTCCATTCACATTCTCTGCTTCATCCACATGCAGTGACACTAGAAAAAAAGCCAGATAGGGAGAACAGAACTGAGAAATGCAAAACTAGTTAACAAAGTGGAGTTTTTCCCTTTTGAGCACATTGCCTAGTTAAGAAAAGAAATCAGTTTATTTTGCATGGACTCTTTAATTAATGTTTTCTAGAGTGTTTTGCAGTGTTTGAAAAAGAATATTAAACATCAGAGAGATTGAGAAGGAGTACAAAGAGGTATAAATTCAACAGAAGCATTAGTTCAAATTCAATCTGAAATCAAAAATCAGTAAATACACAGAAGAGAACAGGAGCTGCAGGAACTGATAGCAGTGAATGATGTGGAACAGCTGAGACTTAAGTCCATTTTAGGATGACCAGAACAGGCGTGGACATAGACAGAATTTTCTGGACAGGTAATTGTCATGTCTGGAGTAGGACGTGACAATCTGCAACATGCCAAATGTAAGAAAAGAACATAACTGAATTTGTTTATAATTTACCTGCAGTTGACAGTAATAGGAAACCATAAGCCTGTTCTTTTAAGCAGGGTGGGCATAGAAGGGCATGCCCAAATGTTACATGCAATTTCTTCAGTTACGTGTTCAAGTCACACATGTATGCTCCCGCAATTAACTGAATGAAATTGTTTGGACAGTGTTTTAATTTGCCCATAGAATAATGTCCGGACTAGGCACATGATTTTTGTGTGATTTTGGGTTTTGTTTTGTTTTTTTTTTAATTACACACTGAATTCAGATTTTCTAGGAGGAAGGAAATAAAACAGATGCCCTGGATGTGACACTAACTCAAGCAGGACACCAAGGTACTTTCATATACACAGCCCGTTAGCTAAATTCACTCAAACTTATGGTTAACAGCAGCTACACTGTTAACTTCTGTGTGGTGCTTTACAACAGAAAGCGTCACCTCTGTGAAGCCATGACTTGCAGATACCCGTAAACTTCATTCAATCAAAGGCTTAGAGCTTTAAGTATACATGAGACAGCAGCACACTTCAAAGTCCATTATTTATCACCATTCATCAAACAGGAAGCAATTAATTTTTAATGGAAAATCAAGTCAATACATCAAGAGCTTTTTTTGACATGCCACTACTTTGCAAACTGCTGGGATAAAATGAGGTAGCCTGTAGGGAAGCAGGAAACCTTTTATTTACTAGTGAGGAGAATCGTAACAGAGGTGTCTCTTGTGTTGTGGTATGTAAGGTAAAACACAGCCAGCTATTACGGCAACATTAAAAGCACATAGTTCAAATATTTCCCTCTCTAGCACAGCCCATTTTAGTTCTTTCCAAATATTTACAGTGAGAGTTCATTTTCCCTCCTGCTTACCCTTTCACCAAACAAAAATAATGCTAGCAAAACACATCGCATACAACCAATGTGAAAAAAACAGTTAACAAATGTAATGTAGTTAGTATTAACCAGGCTAGTTTAATCTCATTCTGATTTAATGAGGCTGTTTTGTTTAACAATTATTCAACTTCCTTAGGAAAAAGCAAAACCAGAGAGAAACAGTGCAACCACACTGCTTCCAAGAACCAATCTGTTTACACAAATCTCCTCTGAATAACATGACAGGAATGGAAGAGTCTTGTAGTCTCTCCCCGCTTAAGATATTCCTTTCTAGGCCAAGTGCTTTCAGAGAGATGCTAATCTGGAACATAGCCACAAAGTCCTCCTGCCTTCAGTCTGTCCCTCAGGCCTTGAAGTTACTAATGCCTCCAGAGGCAAAGACTCTCCAGAAAGATCGCATTTGTATCAGCTTTGCTTCAGATAGCCCCTGCAACTCACCTTGGGGGACAGGTAGAGAAGGAGAGAGAGGAAAGTCCTTTTGCATATTGGGATATCACAGCTTCTGTTGCAGTTGTAAAGAGGCACTGGCAGCTCAGGGACTGCCTGATGCAGACATAGGCATTTCACATCCACCACATGCCAAACGAAGAGGATGGACAGTCAAATGCTCCACAAATGCTGTATCAGAGAGATCTGGAGATACTCCAAACTCTGCTGATCTTCCCCCAAGATGCAAAATGAAAATCACATTCCTGATTTGTCCTGGCTGAGGAAGGAGGGAAATACTGTACACAGAGTAAAGTAGCTTTTCTTCTCCTAAAACATCTCTAAAGTATCAGAAACTACAGTATAATAGAAAGCCATAGAGTCTCCTCTTACCAGTCACTGAGGGGCTGTGGAACCTGTGTCTGGCAGACATACAGAAGGGCAGATGAGTATAAACACAAAGGATGAGTCTAGCAGACACCTGGGACCGCAGGACAGAGAGGTTCAGAAGCCAGAGCCATGGCGCAGTGGTGGACAACCACACTCCAGAAGCAGGCACAAGGAAACCAGTGCAAGTGGGTACAGTTGTCCAGCTATGGAGTTACAGATCACACCCTACACTGGATGAGTGCCCTAGTAACCAAGAGTGAGACTTGCTAAATATTGCTATCATACCCACATGGTTAGGGCTTGCTCACCCAACAGCTCCTGACTGGTTCTAGCTGATGCAAAAATCACAGACCCTGATAGTTTTCCATGCTAAGGCAGAAAATTAAAAAGACTAAGTGAATAAGAATAAAATTATTAGCTGTAATAGAAGAAAATCTTCCCTTCTGTCCTCCCAAATCCAGCTTTCCTGCCATCTTTGGCACTTCTAACATGTCTGTCCCCCCAGAACAACTATATTGCTGGAACGGGATGGAAAAACATGATATATTTTCCAGCCACAAGGATAAACAGGATGCTAAACAAATTAATTCTCACTAGTATCATCTAACAAAAAATAGCAGCAACAAAACATTTCTTAGTCCTTTTGCACGTGTTGCAGAGAACATTTAAATCAGGGGCTGTGCTACTGGGCTCAGTATTAGCGATTTTACCTCAGAGTTCATAGAATGTTTTTTTTCCCCAGAGCTTGTTTTGTGAAGGGGCAAAATCCTGAAAACACCAGCTGGGTATGAAGCACAACTGAAAACACAACAATGCATTTCACAGTGTTTTGAGCAAACGCTACAGTCACAGACCTTCTCAGTGACTGGAATTAGGAGTTAATGGATCCAAGTATGTTCTCACACCATTATTACCATGGCCACTGCATTAATTTTAGATTATTGCCTTACTGATTTACAGGGAGTCCCAAGAGATCAAAACCAAACCACTGATCTCCCGGCTCCTTCCCTTCTTGTATCTTACTGCCAGAAAATCCGTAACAGAGCTTGTCAGATTTAGACCTACCATAAGTCTACCAAGCTCAATCTGAAAGCTCTACTGTAATGTGAAATTTGGTCTTGTTTACTACACTGAAAGTTCTAAAGAGATTATTCTAAGCTTAGTATAATTTACTATGGAAAAGAGACTGCACGCAAGAGTGAGGATTTACAGGCTGCTTAATGACTTATCTGTACTCTCCATTTCATTCTAATGAAATAACTGGAGCTCTCTGACCCCATGAAATGTATTCAGTACCAGCGAATGATTATTAAAGATACATAACTGTGATGTTACAAAAAAGCTGAACCCCAACCCTCTGTCCCTTGTCCTGCAGTTCTAAAACTAACAAGCATCAGAAAGTATTGAAAGTCTGCCAGTGTCCATAGGAAGATTAGTGCTAATTGGTAGTGATCTTTGAAAAGAAATCAGTTTGGAAACATTAAAAGGGATACATAAAGTGGTGACTTACCACCAAGTCACGGGGAATATCTTTGCTAAACAGTTGCACTAATTAAAGACGGGGCGGGGGGAAGTGACCCCAATCTAGAAAAGAGCTCAAATAACTTGAACCCATATGAACTGGGCATCAAAGTTATTCAGTCTTCAGAATTAAACATGTACTTCTTGCTTAGCTGGACCAGAGCCCAGAAATAGGACATAATGCATCTCTCCCTTTCATTTTGAAAACTGCTTTAATTATATGTTGGTGATGCAAGTAAGGATTAACCCTCAGCTCTTTGGAAACAGCCTTCAAGTTTTGCAGTTCTCAGTCTGCCCACTTTTAGATCCATTGTACAAAACATTATGCCAGTAGATGGCCCAGGTGCTGGGTGCGGCATGCAGCATGGCACGGCACGGCACTGCAGACTGTCAGCATCTGCCTCCACCCTCCCAAGAGCTGAAACTGCTTCAAGTCATCAGCCAGTCCCTCACCCTCACTGACAGTCAAACATAACTCAAAGTCTTTTAGCCTGCCTCTGGCAGGAGTGCACCTCACGTAGCTGAGGGGCATCTGTCCTCCCCGCCTTACCCTGCACACCTGCACCACACGGTTGGGTCTGTCCAACTGCGCCCATCAGCCTTGCCAGTCTCACAGGAACCCAACCTGTTTCCTGTAACTCTTCTTACAACTAACCTTTTCTGTAGCTTCTGAAAGATGTGGCTGATCTCCTCAGGCATGATAACTTTAGTTAAAAGGGCAAAAACCTGGAACGGGGTCCTTCTCCCCATTGAAGAGCCAGTGATAGGCATTTGAGATCATTTTCTGATCCTGGTAAGATGGGAAAATGTTCAACAGTTTTGAAAAACTGGTCCATTTTTAGCCAGATACCAGCTTGCATCCCTAAGGGCCCTAAAAGCCAAATTAAAGGAAACATTCCCTGAAGTGGCATCCTATTCTGGACTCTTGATTTCAAAGGCAGGTATTCGGGATCCTGTAGTTCACAGTATTCCTTTGTCATTTGGCAATTAAGAGAGGATTTTTCACACTATGTTAATTTTATCAACTATTTCCCCCCTTTCAGAAGGCCAACAGTGAAAGACAGGTCTCACAGAAATCAATGACAACACTCAATGCTTTGAGGCTGGGTCAGTATTTCAATTCACCTCTTGTCTTGAGGGTAATCTCTAAATGTGCATAAGGATTGCATGATGGTGTGGCTCCTTTATAAGAATGTGAAAATTCAAGGCTGGCAATAGGCCTGAAACTCTGGTTGTGCCCTGGTCAATATTTTTCATAGAAAATGCAGACTTCATTCTCACCTCTAGCACAGAAATAAGGCCAACACCACTTATCTGCTTATTCTTAGGCATAGAAATATCAGTATTATTGGCTGTGCTTGTGAGATGATTTCAATATATTATAACACAGTAAAAATCACTGACATGCAATAACATTGTTGCACATTTATTGCTTTTAACCAACTATAAAAACTAAAATGTAAGTCTTGTTTCCCTCCATTGGTTTTGGGAGAAAGCCAATCCTCACTCCACAAAGTGTTATTTGCAAAACACTCCTACCTTGCCAAACCATTAGATGTAAACCTTTTTAAACAGTACACAGGATATCATAAACCCTAGATAGGCTTTGAATGATTCTACATCTCCATTCTTTCCCTTTGGAGTCATAGAAATGCTATTTAAACATGATACATGTTTTAATATACAGTCATTACTTCATATCTTTAGTCAATGACTTCCCAAGAACAACCAAAGTAATCCTTTTCACTTAGCATTAAGGACTTCAAGACAAGGCTGTTATAGAGGAAGAAGATTTGCCTTACGGATAGCCTGAGATTTTCTAGATACCCCCAGAGGAGGGATGAGGTGAGGAGTGGGGTCTACAAGCCAACTAAAGCACTTCAAATCCATAGTGTTACATTAATTCTAATGTTGCATTAACTGCCCATTAACTGGATTGGCCCAAGCAATCATCTTTTTCTTATGAGTATTTTTACTTCATCACTTTAGTATAAACAAAAGAAAGAAAAGGAGTAGAAACTCACGTCCAAATCATTCAACTTTTAAAGAAGCTTGACATTTATTTCTAAATTCAAATCCATAACCAATATAATTTTGCTTCCAGATTCCACATTTAAAGATGCAAAATACCTACTTTTATTGAAGAATCTAAAAGATTTATGCTTATTTATGCAGAGCTCTAACACACAAAACATAGCTGGAAGAATTTTAATTTCTATCAAACTCAAATTGCAAAGAGTCCTTCCAGCCTGATCTAGCATCAGTACCAAGACCTATTTTGAACCCAGTCAGGACTCTAAATTAACAACAGCATCTGGTAGGGAACTTGAAAAACTGCCATTCAAAAGGTAACAAAACCCCCACTCAATTCCCAAAAGATTAGGAGAAATATCCTACCAGTAATATTTTCTTGGCTTTCAAAGAGAATGCTCTTCCTGCTTGAAATCCATTCACTTGGCAGACCAGAATTGCCTAGATGCAGTTCTCTACTGTATAAACTTTATATTTTTAGTCTCTCTTAATTACTTTGGTTTAGACAAAATGAAGCCACTTAAGACCTGGCAGAAAATAACCTAATTAATATTTCTCTTCTCATCAAGTCTGAAGATTAATTATGCATTCTAATAAAGGCTTAAGGACTTGTTTCCAACAGCTGCTGACCATTTTCATCTTAAACCAACAACGCCTTTAAACACATGCTTAACTTAATTGCATAAAAAGTCCTTTCAGAGTAAATGGTTCTCTTGATAGTCATAAGAAGTTAGGCAGAGGAGATAACCAGAACCTGAGAGCTTAGAACATGTCAGAAAAGAATTTTTTTAAAAAAAGAAATAAAATTATCTAACTTGAAAAACTTAAAGCTGGCAATAATTCCTGTTTCTCATGTCTTAAAACATTATAACACTTGTACATTTTCTAAATATTTTGTAGCCCCAATTTATAAAGGAGAGGAAGTCTTAGAAAAAATTGAAACAGTAAGAATTAAATATTCCAATTTCTTCTAAAGTCTCTGAATATAAAAAAAACCCACTTACCAAAATATTTCTTTTTTTCCCCACAATGAGATACTAGACACTGCATCTCATCTCATTGTCCTTTGCAAAAGGAAAATTGACACTGGCACTACTGAGAATTTCAGCCAATCAAATACTCCACGCAAAGGATAATGAAGAAATATCATTGCCTTGTTCCCAAAATAAAAAACTAACTGTGCAAGTCTATCTGCAGCCCTGAAACCAGGTTACCTAATAGCCAGATTCGATAAACAGTCTCCTCATGAGGTTCCCATTCACTGCCAAAAGAATTCTATTTAAGAATGAGAAAACTAAGTTCATAAAAAGTGTTTATAAATAGAGTTTAAAATAGAAGTATATTTATTCTGAGTTCAGTACAAAACACGAAATCAGCGAATTAACATAGTTTGTGTTGCTACTGAGTGTAAAATAAATTAGCTAGTGGAAATTAGGATAACAACTGACCAATCAACAACAAGCGTATCACTACGGATACAAGATTTGCAAAAGGCTCGAGTAAGCTAAAATGTAAAAAGTCTCAAATCATTAAACATCGGTGGAGCTAGACTAACACAAATCTTCCGTGGTTAATCTTAATGGCAGCTACCTGTCAGCCCTAAGAGTGTGTAAACGGTCTTCCTTTGAATTTCAACAGAATGAGCAAGCATACGATGTCCTGCTTAGCCAGGAATTCTGGGACTGTATTCCAAGTCCAAAGATCAAATCCTCTCTTATCTGCTTTTACAAAAGAATAACAGTTTAAACCCCCCTCCCCACACACACACCCACCACCAAAAAAACCAAAAACCCCACACCTTTTGGCAAACGTAGTTTTGCACGAGCTGTTGGTAGCTAGGTAGCAGCTGTAATCCTGACTGTGGCTGCCTTCAGCTCTCTTAAGCAAATCACTTAGAAGTGATCCAAATCAGAAATACAGGACATTTTCGTGCCTGTCCATCAATTTCCTTACTATGAAATGGGGATAACTAATGCCCATAAGTTACCCACTATTAGAGCAGCTAAGGCTTTTAAGCACTTTAAACATTAGAAGTTTTCTATGAATTTAAGCAATGGCAAGGTCCATTGAAACAGGGCTGAAACTAATCTGGAATTCAGGATTTTACCAGTGCAGTTCTGTGGTATCCACAGCTCAGTACAGGAAGGTAGCAGCTACACAGTGCTACAAGCAACACCATCATAAGAGAAGTGTGCTCTGCCCCACACAGATAAAGACAGTGAAAACCCTGTGTGATTTTAAGAGGGGGAAAAAAAAAAAAAAAAGGAAAGCAGAAGCAAGATTACCAGGCTTGTGATTTCACCGAGTAGTTGGTCTGATTTAACTGCATTCAGGAGCTGATATGAAGCTTGCTGAAATCCGGGGCAGTCTTTAAACTCAGCATCATGTGAGCTCTGCTGGACATGTGCATTAATGACAGTTATTTTCTGGAAAAACTCTGCATGTTTTTGTTTGCTGAAGATATCTGAAAAAGATCTGCTGGTGGAAAACACGAGGCAGTGAATGTTCAAAAAAAAAAAAACCAAACACCACCAACCCCACCCCCCCCAAACCAAAAAACCCAACAAAAAATCCCCAACGCAAAAAAAAACAAACCAAAACCAAACCACCTCCACCCCACCCTGACTAGAATCTGCAGCTTTTATTTTTTACTTTTCATGATGAGAAATAGTTGGTTATCACTGTGGGAGAAAGGTCTCCGTACAAGCACAGGATTATCTAATAACTGCTCATTACACTCTCCAGTACAGCTAAGAATACCTTGATAAAAACAGAAACATCAAAGCAACTTGAAATCTGATTTCAAAACCCTGCCAGTGTAATCAAACAAAACCATTATTCAAGAAATATTTTGTAGTTTCTTGATCTGGCCATACGCTTTTAGGGTTTGCAATGTATTTCTTTTTAATTAGGAAGAAAATAGCTTTCCCTCCTCATTCTCCTACATTGTCCTGGCTCACTGAAGTTCGACATTGCATGAGCCAAATACGAGGCTCTTAATTTATGTCCTGGTATTTCTATTTGGTACTAGGCCACTGCTGTCAGGTCTTTGTTTTTGCTCTGTGTTACAAACACTGCTCACAGGATGCAGCCTAAATGGAAAACAGCAAGAGCCCAAGACATAATAGTGGAAGTTCACATCAGCACTGAAAGGGAAAAAGTGTTCTGCGCTGCTATTGTTAGTTGTTTTTTAAGGATCCTAAAACTGATAGGAACTGTTTTGTTTTATGCTAAGACAATATACTGTCCACTGCTCTTAGGAATAGCTGAAGATCTGTTATGCTTCTTCAGGAGGGTATTCCTGGAGAAGAGCTGCTGTCAGAAAGCTCAGTTCCAGTTTTGAACTGCCGAAGGTCAGCAGCATTCAGATATGAAGGCTTAGCATAGGACCAATATGAAAGGTGGGCATGGCTCACAATATCCAAATCTCCTTTCTTAAAGGTCTAAATGGAAAGAATGACAAATCAGACTTGGTGTCTCCACCCCCATCTCTAACTGAGAAAGTTTTCACATCAATAAAATTATTCTGTTGCATCACTGGATGTGATGTAAACTACTTGCCCAGGTTACAGAAAATAAAATATGTGCAGGAAAGGAAAATCATCTGAATCCACTGCAGTGAATAAGTCTGGGCTGAGTTCCAGCGTCATTAAAATCAGAAAATCCTGGACCAGTCCAATATGTTGGCATAGACACATGAGCAATAGAGAAGTTCCTCTCTGCTTTCCTCATCTTGACATTCACATATGAGGATAAAGATGAGTGTCGGTATTGCCCTACATGTAAACATAGTGAGAAGGACAGTACAAATAAGCTGGCATAAAGATTTGTAACTGACAGCAGGTACCTTTTCTGCAGTTATACGTAGTTAAACGGTAGCTTTGGCTTGATAGTTTCCTCTTCTGGAGAGGCACTCTGTCTTATCAATGTACACAGCTTCAGCCTTTTGGAAATCTGAAAGGTTTGGGGTTGGTTGTTTTTTTTTTTTTTTTTCATTTACACAACTAGGATATGGTGGAGGAACATGGGCAGAGTACGGCTTTGTGGAAAACGTGAGCCTCTAAAGATCAGTTTCTTTCTCAGCTCTGCTCAGGGAGATGCAGCTGCCCAGACTCTGGGCTGTTTGCAAAGAATAGCATTCTAGCATAGAGAACATTTTCCCCCCATTTGTATGGTAATAAACGAGCTTCAAATTAACACTATCAAACAATCGATAGCTACTTTTCCTCCACAAATACCATTGATCTTAAAAGACAATTGCTTCCTCTGCACTGAGAAGAGATAACAGCAAAAGAAAGTTGGGTATGTTTTGTGCTGTTCTTGACATCATTGCTCCTGTCTGAGCCGAGATCTCTGTTGAATTAGAGCTAGTAATTTCTGACAGGTCAATGCTACTGCATCTAGACTAGTTGTGAAGTTGCTATGGAATATCATCACTTCAAAGAATCTAATACAATTACTATTACTATCCTAATTCGCTATCTTATGACACAGATTTGTAATGGAGAAGAGCTTTTGATGACTGATCCTTAACTAATGTGAAGGAAAAAGTGGTTTGCTTCGTCCTTCAAGAAGCTCCTCCTTTCATCTAACATTCAGAGCCATTCTCCAACTGGAAACAATTCTTTACAAAAAAAAAAAAAGAAAAAATAATTGAGATGTCAAAGACAGTTTCCGATACAAGTGAAAAGATCCTTGAAAGACAATCCTTACAGATGTACCCTGCAGAGAGCACTTGTCATTAATAACTTCATAAACTTGAAGCTGAAATTAGTAGTTCTAACATGCAAAAGGAATCCATAAATCAAACACCACAAAGGAGGAAAACATAATGCAGCTTTCAAACAGATCTAGCTAGACTTGACAGGGGAGAGGCTAACTTGAGTTAGAAACTGAGGGATAGAAAGATCAGGGCATGCAACTCAATTTTTTTTGTTAATTTCTTTATCTGGGCCTTATTTAAGTGATACTTTTAATTTAGATACTTTCACTGTGACTTTCCTGTCCTTTAAAAAATGCTAGTGCTGTGAAAAGAGAGGGGGAAGGGGAGAGAGAGAAGTATTGGTTGTATGAACACAATCTTTGATAAAACCCAACTTATGTAAAATTATTCAGCTGAAATTCGTAAAATGTTTTCAAACATTTAAACAAGTGATTAGAGCCTGTGAGACTAATAAGAGATATTACACCAACTTTACTAAAGGGAGTATACAATTTGGTTGAAACTCAATGACAGAGTTGAAATTAGATGAACAACTTCTCTTTGGAACAGGGGAGCTGGTAAAAATCACTGGTTTGTCAATAACATTTGGCTTTAATCTTCCTTTGGGATAGGAGAAATGTCTGAGAGCTATTCTCCTTGTACTCTCCAGATCAGATAATTTCTAAGTCATGCTGCAATTTTTACCTTTAAGGTGTGGGGAAGAATATCCCCAATTCCCATTTTCTCCAGTAATGAGATATCCCTCATAGGCATTACAAATCTTTGGCCTGAAAGCTCAAAAAAACCTCTTTTCATTCTGGAGAGGAACTTTTACCATATTTACAAGATCCTTATACCACCACCCCCAAACAGTCCATCTGCTGTCAAGATTTGCCTTTGACTAAAATCCTGTGATTACAATCAAGAAGCTTTATCAGTCAAAGGATGGGGTTACATCTTGATCCAGGTGAGTTGCAGATGCTCACTATGTAGCAAAACAAGGACAGGGCAAAAGCATCGCAGTGAAAGAACAAACAGTAAGGTGGGAAGAAGTTATCCAAGGGAAAAAAAGTCAGATATGTATAGAGAAAATAGATACATTCTCTATTCCTGTGGAATGGTTTAAGTCCTGAATTTATAGTGACACTTCTGCAGCTCAGCTCCTCTATTGTTAGCACGGTAAGAATTCTGAAACTACTAGATTTGGGGGACATTAATGGAACTTCTAATCCAATAAAATGCATCTATTTCTGAGGATTTTAGGAGACACCCTTTACCAGGAAGCTGTGGGATATATTGCATGCTGTTAAGTTTAACACTGGGGTTTAACTTAATTTTCTTGATGCCAGCTGAGTGGGTCAAATTCATTCTCAATACCTTGTGCAATACCCACTTCGTGGCTCAAGCTGGGAACATAGAGCCAAACACAATAAAGAGAAAAGTGGAAAAAACAGTGTAAATAATGGATGACTGCAAATTGAAAGTAACATTAAAATACTAGAGAAATAATTCTACAGACCTTTTTAATAAGGCTTGCTCACTAATTACTCGCTTCTCTAAAGTTTTCAATGCTACCTTTTCTTCAGAACAGCTGTGCAGAATCTCAGCCTCCAGCTATTTGCAGGCTGGTTGTTGGCTATGTCATGACGCATGATGGCAAACCCGCTTGCCAACAGCTGTAGTTTGTGTGCTCCCACGACCAGTCCATCTGCCAGCACCACCCGTGCCAGTACAAGGGCATGATTATACAGCACTGAATAAAAAGCCAGAGGAAGGAAATACCTCTGGCAGCAAAATGTTCCTGCTCTCAGCGCTCCTCTTTGCTTCCTCCTTTTCATCAGTGTTAGTTCTCCGTCTGCTCTCCAGGGGTGCTATGGTGAACGCTGGTAAAAATGAACGCAATGCAACGTAAGGCAAACCACAACCAAAAGGCATTCTTGGGTCATTCGTAGTCTCACCCTGAGAAAGGAGGGCAAGTAGATGTATTCGTTAGTCTGATGCTTAAGGTTTAAGTGGTGGGGAGGATGAAGGTGGGGAGGATTTGAGGCGTGTCCTCCTCTCCTAGAATCCAAAGAGAGGCCTGGTAAAGCTGGAACATAGCAATTTTTCTCTGCCCCAAACTGAGAGCGAGTGTGCACTAATATGGATTACATCAATTCATGGAACAGCTTGGTTAAAGAGGGACTGTTGTGTATTGTGGGAGACAATGTGAGCTCTCTAAGTAGACTGTAAAAGCAAGAGTTAAAGGAAGTACCAGTACAACTCCCACCAAGTACTGAATTTCTACCATATAAAGTCTAATTCATTTTGAATGGATCAGAAGTGCCATACTTCAATTTCTGTTTCTCTGAGAGAAGATTAAAATATTTCAATGGAATTGAAATTTTCTGGAGTAATACAAAGGGGAATAAAAATCAGATTTTCCAGAACATGCAAATTTAATTAACTGAAATCTATTTCAATGGAAAATTCCTGAGTGTTGCCACCTAGTCTGAAAGGACAGACATAAACACTTCACTGCTGCCACTATCGAGCTCCTGCTAGCTACAGTTTGTGCACAGAGGTGCAGGAAGCAAGTGTCCCTGTTGAGCTCTGCCTTCCACTTCCCAGGGCTGTCTCCAAGGCTCAGATGTAGACAGCCAAACCTTTCTTTCCCTCTCCCATACCATACCTCAGGAGCAGGAAATGAGAAGAAATAGTCAGCCAACTCTCAAATGACAGTCCTAAGCAACAGTAAATGCCTACTTCTAAGACTGCTAATCCATATTGTCCCTACCAAAAATACTATTTTTAGTCCCCCATTAGTAGGAGAAGTGTGAGTCAACAGACAAATGCATTCTCTTTTCAAGAAAGGCATGACAAATGTTGTAATTTCACCATTATGTTGCAGATTTCCCCACTTCAAGAAGTCGGCTTTGTTTTTAAGCCAATGGAAATAAAACATCAACATTCCCATAAGAAACCAAGCCTCCCTTGCCATTGCTGGAGTGGAGCAAATAGGGATTGAGATACAGGCTTAAAGCTTCATGAATCACTTCTGTACCTGATGGTTAAGATATCTAGGGCTGAGGTCGATACAGCACAGCCAGCTGAAAATTCAGAGAAAAACTAGGAAGCTATGGCAATTTATAGTGATCAAGGATCTGACTCATTGATTCCAGTTCTTCTTCTCCTCTCACTAATGGAAAGCCAGGAGTTGTCTTATGAGAAAAAAGACAGGCGTGCAAGCATAACTAAAGAAATGGACCCTTAGCTTTTGGTAAATACTGATCCACTCTTCTCTATAGGCATTGGTTGAAGTACTCTAAGTTGGCAGTCAGGAAATCAGTTCTTTTTGCAGTTACAGCTGGATAGATTCAATGCTTGGGATAAATTGGCCTTGAGCAAACTTTAAAAAAAAAAAGAAAAAAGAATTTCCTTGCTAAGTGATCCCAAGAGGCATATGTCTCTCTAAAACGGTTAAAGAGAAGCTGCTGACTTGCACTCAGTGGGTTCAACCATTTGGAAATGACTCATTTGGTTTTAAATCTTCCAGACCCACTTATGGAACAGAAAGCAAGGAGAGAAATTTGATTTTTTTTTTTTTTTAGAAACTTCCTATTTGGAAGATTAAGAGATGAAATCAGTAGTACATTACAATGAAATTTTAATTATCAAAAGTTTGGCACAGTGATTAATTTCACTGCGTTGCTTTGCCAGTGCACTCTGTCTTCCAGAGACTCAACTTCACGCCCAGCCTTGAGCTCCAGTTCATTCAGTTTGGAGCATGCCTCTCTACAAAGTGCCCTGTTTTGGAACTGCTGAGGGGGGAAACAGTCATTTGCCATGGATAAAGACCTCATGGTAGCTTTCTCAGTGCTGGCCCTCCTGCAGTCACAGGGAGAGGGACTTGAGTGCCTCTGATTTTGAGGACTGATCACTCTCAGGAGAAGCTTCTGCAGCATGAAATGAGATGTACAGCATGTTCGCTACACTGACAGAGGATTATCGTTGCATGCACCCTTAGTCTCCTCTGCACAGAAAAGCAGTGGGACAGCTAGTGCAGTAAACAGCTCCAATAGCTCCGTCCTAGCACATTACTCCTTTTTGCCAACTGAATTCCCAGATGGTTGTTAGCACCCAGATATCTGTCTTGTATACTTTCAAAGCCTCAGAGCACAGTGTCTGCAATCATGCCAGATGCCTATAGGGTAACTGTAACCATACCATGCTCACTTCAACTCTTCCAGCAGGTTTGTTCAGGTGTGGAGCATACTTCGCAATTTTCAATCCTTAATTACAGTGGCTAAACATACACCACGTTCACTCCATTTGATTCTAGAGGTAAGACAACTCACTTGCATATGTATTTTATACACAAGTGCTGTATATGATTATTGTATTTATCAGGGTAAGATTCTCAGTTGAGATAAATCAAAGTAGGTTTAGAGATGCTCTGATTTATGCAAAAGAACCCTTGCAGAGAGAGGCTTTAGGATGAAAGGCAGTACAGAAAAGACAGGCATTCTTATTAGTCTCTGTTTTAGCCCTTCTGTGTAAAAGAAAAATTCAATGATGTGGAAGTAATTCAGGAGAAAACACTGCTTTAATAGTAAGGGCTAGAGATTAAATATACTATTAACTACATACTCTCTGCATGTTCTTTCAGAGCCTACTGTGCTATTCACAGTTACTTTGTCTATTTAGGACAAAGCTCTCCCTGGGGACCTCACCCAAGAGTAAATAGAGTTACTTCAAGAATTAAAATAAACTGCTGGAGGTACATCATACTTTATGGGAATTGCAATTTTCCTCTCAGACATGAATCACAGAGACAAAGCCAAGGGCTGCAGTAGGAGTGGGGCTGGAAAGGGGTTGATCATGGAGCAGGTAGGATGCCGAAAACATTGTCTCTGGAGAAGTTTTTACTTCAGACCATCTCTGGCGTTCCTGGGCCCAGCGTCAGCCCAAGTGGATGCCTGGGCTTGAAGCTGGGAGAGAGACAAAGCAGAGAGCTGCTTTTGGAGTGGTGGAAAGGGGCTGCCAACCCTGCTGTTAAACTTTAGGCTTAATTAAGGTAACTTGAATGGAAGGATAAGAAAAGCATACTGCTTCTTAGGGCATCCCAGAAAGAATAAACCTGGAGAAAGGATGTTGATAAGGTTTGATGTGGAAGGAAGGTACAGCTTTCTGCCCGTAAGCAAAGCTGAGGAAATGCAAGTACTCTTCTCAGATTGCTGGGAGTGAAGAAAAATAGCCTGTTATATTGATAAGAAAAGGCAAGTAACCAGAGGGACTGACTTATAGAATCACACCTACTTGCCTGCAAAGAAGGACCATTTTATAAATAAAGCAGGAACTAAATACAATTGTTGTTGACCTCCATAAGAGCTGGAAATAGAGTAAGTCAAGTGGATCTGATTGTAGCTTCACAATCCATATAAAGAGAAGCCAATTTCTTTTTGAATAACATGCTCATATTTAGGTTCCTAAATCTGTATTTGGAAACCTAAGGAACTGACCTGATTTTCTGAAGTGTTCAGCACCCTGTGAATGAGTGGAAACATTTTTAAGAGGCTTCTGTGGAACTGCTGGATTCAAGAGCTTTGGATGGGGAAAAGAAAATCAAAGTTTCACTCTATATCTTAACTTGGGGCTTACAAATCTAAAACTTCCATTTTCAGAATTAATCAGTGCAGTCATGTCTGGCTTTTCTTTAAATATTGTACTGCTAGAACTACTAGGTGCATGGATTTTTAAAAAGCTTTCAGACTCTCTTGCTACCATTTAAATAAGGATATTTAACCAGACCCCCACTTTGCTGTCATGCTAGTTTGAAATCTTGATAAAATAGTCCCTACAGCAAAAGCAAAGCTGTATAAAAAAGCTATAGCAAAACCATATGAAAGCCAGTAGTAAACTACATTTGGGAACATTCACGTTATGTAAAAACGTAAATTTCTAGTATCTCAGTTGAGGAAAAAAGAAGAGTTCTAATGACTAAGTAAACTGTGGAGGCCTCTTTTTCCCTGAAAATGGCCTTTCCTCAACAGATTCTCAACTTACTTTCAGGTCACTCTGTCAGTGTCTTAAAAGGGCACTGGTATCAGTCTCTCTTCTATCCAGAAACTTTCTTTTATCCTCTCAAGACCACAAGACTGTATAAACCTACTTGGAAAAGAGATTGTATAAACCTATGGCCTAACCAACCCATACCAAAACACAAGGGTACATCATGAATTACTGCTGTATTATTTCCTCTAACAGCATGATAGCGTGAAAATCCAATAGTTCATTCTACACAATATTTGCAAGTGCAAACATTTTTAAAGTGTTACTGCCTTTCTTTAGAAGTTCTGAAAATCGGGAGAAGAAAAAGGTATATGCTCACTGCATTCATATTTTTATTTCATAGAGGATATTTCAAAGTTTTAGTGTAATTCATAATTTCATTAAGATTTGGATGGAATCCCACCAAGAAAGTCTAAATACAGTCCCCTCCACATGCCCTTCACAGAAGCAGTGGGGTCTACAAATCTCATAGACCTGCCTGATAAATGACTTGTACATTAAAGCCACTTTTTAGAAAACAAACACTCTAAATTAGGCACCTTTCTGCAGAGATAAGTTTTACAGTTTAGTGTATTCTTCATAATATAAAATACTCATACACACAGGGTACCATTATCCGCAGTCATGAAGCAAAGCTCATTAAAGACGACAATTGGATTCTTACTTTTCTCAATGCAGAAATGCCACTACCCAAGACAAGAAGAATGTCAAGACTATTATTTTTGGCACAGAAATGTCTACAGGCCCCAAAAGCAAGGTTAGCAATCCTTTATGACAGACTTTGTGCAAATACCAGCTAAAGGTGGTCATAACCAGCAGTCATTACATTTGTAAACTGACAGACAAAAACCAAAAAAATAGAGCAGAATAGACAGGACCCATCAGATTAGACCAGTGAGGAATTAAACAGACCCCCCCAAGTCAGCCCTCCTGCAACACCAGCAACTTTTAATAGGCCCAGTTTACCCCCCAAATAGGCTTGTGTCATTTCTGCATTGTCTGAAAATGGGTGTGTGAAGTGCTTTCAACACCGACTCTAACAAAAGCAAAGAAACACAACTGATTTTTCTACATCAAAGCCTTCTTTCAAAATCCTATCACCTGTCTCCAAATTCCCTATTGACTGTGGATTCCCACTATACCCAGGCAAACAATTTTCCATGCTCTTCAATGATTCAGTGGCATATGGATAGCAAATTCGGGCTCTCTGCTGTCTGAAAGCTTTTATATCACTCTGGGGCAAAATTTCAAGGCAAGATTTTCAAAGCACTGGAAGGAATACAATTACTTTGCGTTACTTTCAGTGGAAAACACATGAATCAAAGCTTGCAACCCCTCAAAGAGCTCAGGCCAGCCTTTCCTCCTAATCCCTGACCAATGCTTAATTGTACAGTCTTTGGAGTAATCTCACCAAACCTGAATCTATACTAGATTTACTGTTCATAAAAACATGTAAAAAGCAGATGACTTTAAAAAAAAATAATTTCTTAAGAATTTTTTTACTTCAGCCAACACAGTTTTCCCTTAAAAAAGCACTAGAAGAAATATATGATCATGATATCTACAGATCAGTTTATTTATAAGACCAAGTTGTTCAGTGACCATGGAGAACTAGAACAAAAACATATGCATTCTAGGGCAGGTGATATACCCAAACACACACACTGGCTAGACAGCACAGTTATCTTGCAATTGTAAAGCCACTCAAGTCTAATATTTCCAGTACTATAGCTTTCAGGCAATGTAAAGCAGTGATTTAATAGAAAAGCTGGCTATTAACAAACCTAATAGTCTTAAGACAGATACCAAGTTTCACCATCAGACAGTAAGGTCCCAGCTGGGACTGAAAATTTCTTCCCTGGGAACCATTCAACTCATAATTCAGCAGTGACTGCAGTTTCTGCAAGTAGGCAAGAAGTAAATCGCTCCCCTCTACTGCTTCCTGGCAAGGGTGTCACAGCACACACAGCGGAGAGGGGAGCTGTCCCACAGCCCCACAGACGGCTGAATGCCTTGTCCCTCCCTAAAATGGGTGCAGAAGTGAGCACTCCTTAGCAGATGACACAGACCCTCAGGGACTGATCCATCTGCAAATGTCTGAGAGCACTGGAAGACAGGCTTGAAAAGGAAAGGGAGAGGAATAAGAAGGAAGCTTTAACTCCTTGATTTAAAGCCTTTTCCTAATGCCATCCCACCAAAGTACTGTACAGCCCAAACCACTTCTGTCTCCAGGATTAACAGTGTGTGCTGCAGAAGAGAAGTGTCTTGTGGATGTCAGTAAGTCACACACACAAAGCCCAGATGGAAGGCATCAGAAATACTTGTTTATAGAGACTATGCAGTACTGATTTGTCCACTGAAATGGAGCAAAATTTTCTACTAAATTATTGGCTGATCTACTGGAAGGAAACCTACTAGAAAGGAAGTAGATGTCACTGTTCAAAGGGTGCAAAAGTTAAATTACAACACTGCTTAACTGGAGAAGCAAATGGTAGAATACATAAATCAAAAGGATTAGAGTCCACCCAGCAATTCCCAGAGCTGACCATCTTTTGTTTCATCTCTCACATAAAATACCTAGTGAAAGGTATGGAAACAACCACTTTCTAATCAGAAACGCAGTGAAATAATACTGATCTAGACTTCAAGTGTCAGTTGCCCATAATTGTCCTTCATACTGTATGTCACCTATTTCCAAATGAACTTCTGATCTCAAGCTCACAAATCTCAGTACAGAAAGAGGACCAACATGAGGTTTAATAAGGCCGAGTGCCAGGTCCTGCACTTCGGTCACAACAACCCCATGCAATGCACCCAGGCTTGGGGAGGAGTGGTTGGAGAGCTGCCTGTCGGAAAAAGACCTGGGGGTGCTGGTTGACAACTGGCTGAACATGAGCCAGCAGTGTGCCCAGGTGGCCAAGGTGGCCAACAGCACCCTGGCCTGTATCAGAAATGGTGTGGCCAGCGGGAGTAGGGAAGTGATTGTGCCCCTGTACTCGGCACTGGTGAGGCCAAACCTCGAATACTGTGTTCAGTTTTGGGGCCCTCACTACAAGAAGGACATTGAGGTGCTAGAGAGTGTCCAACGAAGCTGCTGAGGGGTCTGGAGAACAAGGAGGAGTGGCTGAGAGAACTGGGATTGTTCAGTCTGGAGAAGAGGAGGCTGAGGGGAGACCTCATCGCTCTCTACAACTACGTGAAAGGAGGTTGTGGTGACGTGGGTGTTGGTCTCTTCTCCCAAGTAACTAGTGATAGAACAACAGGAAACAGCCTCAAGTTGCACCATGGGAGGTTTAGACTAGATATTAGGAAAAATTTCTTCACCGAGAGAGTGGTCAAGCATTGGAACAGGCTGCCCAAGGAGGTGGTGGAGTCACCATCTCCGGAAGTATTAAAAAAACATGTGGATGTGGCACTTCAGGACATGGTTTAGTGGGCATGGTGGTGTTGGGTTGATGGTTGGACTTGATGATCTTAGAGGTCTTTTCCAACCTTAATGATTCTGTGATACAGATACAAAGCTCCCCACATCTGGTAACAAGCCATAAAGCTTAATATTCTCTTACACTGCAAGGGGTGTTTGTGGTGTTTAAAATGGTTTAGAGTAAGTCACAGTGTTTCACACCAAATCCTCAAATCAAAGGGAACTTCTCTCAGGCAAAACTGCTATAGGATTAAGGTCTGCCTGACTGAAGTGACAGCCTTCCTTCAATGTGTTGATGGCACAGAATTCCAGCGTAAGAACAAGATGACACACGCAGTGATTTCCTCCTACAGATACTTCAATACCATGAAAGAGAAACTGCGAAATAGGCAGCCAAGTTCTGTTTTCTGCTCGGGTATGTCTGCTCAGCCAGTTCTTTAGGGTACAAATATGATTGGCAAAGTCTGTGGAGATTCAGCTGACAAGAAGACATTAGTCAGGGGAATGCACAGATGTTACAAACACCTACACTTCATTCCAAAATTAACTTTTCTATTAGCAAACATTTGTTGGTCTCAGGTCTGCCTTAGAACAACAGTCTGTTCGTGAATGCTCATTGGGAAAATGTTACCTATTAGTTCAGGTAATTTGATCTTCAAAGATACATGTATAATATTAACTTGAACCAATAAGTAGAGGAGAAAAGAAAGAGCTATTTACCCGTATACTCAGCACCACTAATTACTTGTCTCTTGCCTACTACCACTGATTGCAGTCATTTATTGCACGCGGTGATGTGTCCTGGATGGTTCAGATGTATAATTATGGTGATAAAGCAGTTTCTGATGAAGTTCTGAAGGCAGCTTTCCCGTCAGATTTATGATCCCAAAGTTTAGGCTCTCCCATACTGATCTTCTACATGTATTGCACTGTCTTCCAGGACATTTGGTCAGACTCTTAACGGATGTAAGTGAACCTGGCAGCACCACGGGGAAGAGAATGATTTCCTTTTCCACCAGCTGAGTGTCTGGCACATACTTTCTTCTAATTAGTATTCATCTTTAGGTCTGTTGAATTTGTGGGAGGGAGTTAGCTGCCCATAGAAGTCATAATTGTTTAGAAGCTTGGACAATTTCCCTTGTAGCTTGCAATCCTCGCTGAGAGCACCTTAATTACGAAAAAAAGAGACTATTATGTAAATTATCCTCAGTAAACTGACACTATGCAAACGAACATGGATCTAAATAGGTATTGGTGGTACCTTTCACCTTCTCACCTCACGTAGTTTAGCAGCTAAGCAAAAAATACTGTAATGAAACATTTTTGACAACATCTTCAAATGGACATATATTTAAGGTGCCTCAGTTTGAGTACACATTTGCCACATATTTTTTGCTCCTATTGATTCCATGGATTGTCAGCACTTCCTAACATGGTTGTGCAAGTAGCTCTCTAGACTACAGCAACAACTGGAAAACACTGATGGTAACTATAGAACCTCCAGCCCTCTGCTCATTCAGCAGCTTAAGAAAAAGGTGAAAGTTGTCATACATTTGTCTTGAAGTCAAACAGATCTTTCTCAAAAGCATATTTTGGTTACAAAGTTAATGAAAATGCATTGGCCCATGGCCTTGAAAGTGCCATTACATGCACCAAATACAACACATCAAAACTCACATAAAAGGAAAAAGTGGAACACAAGCTTCTAAGAAAATACAGATCCAGAGAGCTTATGGGGCTAGATAATCCTCTACATGTATATGTACTAAATTACTAAGTTATGGCTCAAAAGAGTTCATCAGGCTAGATGTATCACCTAATAAGAATTAGAGCTCTGTGCAGGAAAGGGAAAGAAATAAAAAATCACTAAGGTACTACTTAATTATGCTCTCACACTCCAGAAGTCTAAATAGAGCTAATTGCCAAGGGGATAGAAATCCACTCAGTGCCTGCTGCCCAAGATCATTTCTGAATGAAAACAGATTAATCCAAACAAAACATAACTTCTACATAATCCAGCCATTTCCAGGTCCTAGAAAATTCCAACCATATTTGGAGAAAACCTTTATTTTGTTTTCATAAAGAAAGTTGTGGGGAAATTATGGCAATTTGGTAAACAGAAAAGTACTTCTGTAAAGACCTAGAATGTTTTCTAGAAGAACTGAAATAACGGAAGAGTCAAAGTACAATTATCAAAAAGTGACAGACCTCTAATCCCACAGACGTTCAGAGAAATGTCTCAGACTAAGAAGACTAAGAGACTCAGAAGACTAAATTTTCTTGGAATTGCTCCTAAGTCACTTGGGCACATTTAACATTTTAGAACTGGATAGACACACAATACTCTAGACTTTCAAAATCACAGAGGAAACATTCATGAATGAAGAAGAATTACAGAAACGCTCAGGAATTGTTTGCTCTCTCCTACCTCCTGTCAACATTGTCATGTAGTATCTAATCCACAAAAATATTCTACATTGTCATCTTTAGTCCACAGGCCATTTATTTTTCTTCCTAAAGAAATACCTGTCATAACTTTCATTTCTTTTAACTCATTATTTTCCCTGCCTTTTCTTTTTCACTTTCCTCTCTTTTCTCATTTTTATCCTTTCAGCTCCTCCTATCAAAAGAAAAAGACTTTCAAAGCCAAGAGACAAAGTCAGACCATCTATAACATGGGCGACTTGCACAGGTGCTAGGTGCAAATGCTGACTGGTCAGAGTCACCACAGCTGGAAGTCCTACTAGCTCCTTGAGGCTTGGTACTAGATTTTAGACACTCAGCTGTAACTTCTTTCTGTTCCCTCTCCCTTTCCTGACATTTCATCCACCGTGAAATTTGAGTGAGATCTTTATCTCCAATTACTCTTCCAAAGGAGGCCAACTGAGGCAACGTATAGGGTACAAATTTTAGGAGAAAGTGAACTGCCAACACAACTTCCAGCACTAAAGGCACACCTACATAGAATGAAAGAATCTTACAATTTATACAAGTAGTTTAGAAGGCAACCAGCAAATGTTAGCATCTTCGAAGTTAACCAAATCCACTGATTTCTGAAACAGTTAATATCATAGCAGAGCTACATGATGAATATGGGAATTTATTTTAAAATCAATTTTCAATAGGGATGTTCCTGGTCTTTCAAAATGACAGATCTGCAGCGCAGTCTGAATGAATGCATTGGATACCACTGCAAAATAGCACTGATTTTCAAACTCTTTGAAAAAAATGCATTTGCTGGCAGCCAAAGAGCTCAAGACATCGGCAATACAAATCCTGGTCCCGTGACAAACCTCAGACACTTCTTTAATCTTGGATACAATCAAACACAGCCTCATGTGAAAAAAGAAGCCGTTAAATGAGAAGTGCACATTCCTGTCAGAAAATAATAAGCCTGGGAGAAAAACCTAGAAGGTAGTAGCTTCCATCAAGGATTACCTTCATAAAACTCAACCTCTTGGTTCATACAGGAAAATTGCAGTGATTTGTGTGAAATTTTATTCTGTGAATGACAACTGAACTCTACTGTATATTTTTTCTGGGAAAAATAACTGCTGTACCATATAGTTAGGACTGATTTAAGGATTTTGATTCTGGGTATCTCTAAATAGAGGCCTACGTATTTTTACATTAAAAAAAAGTGCAGTGCTTTTATAAACATAGTCCCAGGCATGGTAAAGCTCCAGACCTGGTACAGGATGCTAATTAACGGCTCCTTAGCTAATCATTAACCATGTGCATTAAGTTTTACAAATAGTATTTTATCTTGGTTTAAAAAAAAATGTACACTTAATTATATTGAATGCTTCATAATAAGGATTTGATTTCGTCTCTCTGACCAAACCTGTACTTCAGGAGTCAGAATCATAAAATACTTTGGGTTGGAAGGGACCTTAAGGATCATCTAGTTCCAACCCCCCTGCCACTGGCAGGGACACCTTCCACTAGACCAGGTTGTTCAAAGCCCCATCCAACCTGGCCTTGAACACTTCCAGGAAGGGGGCATCTACCACCTCTCTGAGCAACCTGTTTCAGTGTCTCACCACCCTCACAGTAAAGAACTTCTTCCTTATATCTAACCTAAATTTACCCTCCTTCAGTTTAAAACCCCCTTGTCCTATCACTAGACTCCCTGATAAAGAGTTCCTCCCCACTTTTCCTGTAGCCCCCTTTTAAGTACGGGAAGGTCACTATAAGGTCTCCCCAGAGCCTTCTCTTCTCTAGGCTAAACAACCCCAACTCTCTCAGTCTGTCCTCACAGAGGAGGTGCCTCAGCCCCCTGATCATCTTTGTGTCCCTCCTCTGGACTCTCTCCAACAGGTCCATGTCTTTCCTGTGCTGGGGACCCCACAGCTGGGCGTAGTACTCCAGGTGGGGTCTCACCAGAGTGGAGGAGAAAGGCAAAATCACCACCCTCAACCTGCTGGCCACTCTTCTTTTGGTGCAGCCTGGGACACAATTGGCTTTCTGGGCTGCAAGCGCACATTGCTGGCTCATATTCGGTTTTTTATCAACCAACACCCCCAAGTCCTTCTCCACAGGGCTGCTCTTAATCCACTCATCACTCAGCCTGTACCCATGTTTGGGATTGCCCCGACTCAGGTGCAGGACCTTGTACTTGCCCTTGTTGAACTTCATGAGGTTTGCATGGGTCCACATCTTCAACCTGTCAAGGTCCCTCTAGATGGCATCCCTTTCCTCAGGCATGACAACTGCACCACTCAGCTTAATGTCATCCAGTAACTGAGGGTGCACTCAATCTCACTGACCATGTCTCCAACAAAGATGTTAAATAATACCGGTCCCAATACAGACCCCTGAGGTACAGCACTCATTACTGGTCTCCACCCAGACATCAAGCCACTGAACGCAACTCTGAGTGCGACCATCCAGCCAATTCCTTATCGACTGAGTGGTCCACCCATCAAATCCATGTCTCTCGATCTTAGAGATAAGGATGTTGCTCGGGACAGGATCAAATGCTTTACACAAGTCCAGGTAGGTGATATCAGTCACTCTTCCCCTTATCCACCAATGCTGTAACCCTGTTACAGAAGCCCACCAAATTTCTCAGTGCAATAGCATATGTAGCAATGCTTGAAAGGCTGCAAAGAAGAATTGCCAAGATTTGAGTGCAGGGAAATGATACAAAATTACCTTTTTTCCAAGGAAATCTCAGCTTTAAGCAGCTATCTTGATTTTTAACCATCTCTAGGTCATTCTCTCTTTCCTTCCCAATCATCATCTCAATGCTTTATTTTAACTGAAACTTTTTGAGGGCAGGGATTACATCTAGATACAGTGTTTGGATGGTTCCTAGCAAAACAAGGCTCCAGACTTGAAGACAGAAGGAGATTTTCCCTTGGCACACAATGAGCCATTCAAAGAATGAATTCAAAGCTTCCCAAGATGGGAACCACCAAAATCCCACCCAAGGACAAACTGCCCAGCTCACAGCTTGTAACTAGAGTTTACATGGCAAGGGAGAGACCAGAGCACACAAATCACAGAATGATTAAAGTTGGAAGTGACCTCTGGAAGTTATCTGGTCCAACCTCTCTGCTCAAGCAGGGCTGCCTAGAGCCAGTTCTACAGGAACATATCCAGATGGCTTTTGAGTATCTCCAAGGTGGGAGGCTCCACAACCTCTACCAGCAACCAGTGCTCAGAGGCAGCCTCTCTTGTGTTTTAGTGTGTGCCCCTTGCCTCTTTTCCTGTCACTGCATGCCACTGAAAAGAGCCTGGCTCTATCTTCTTTGCATCCTCACTTCAGGAATTCATATACATTAATAAGGGCTCCCCTGAGCCTTCTCTTCTCCAGGCTAAATGGTCCCAGCTCTCTCAGCTTGCTTTCCTCATGAGAGGGGAACTATTCCCTTAATCACTTTTCAGATGAGGCATTCCACAATACAACATAGCATTTTCTTATTTTTTCTGGTAAAAATACTTAAAAGGCTCACCTGAACTACGTAAGCATTTAATTAAAAATGACAGCAGAATATTTCTTCTGAATGGTATGTAGCCTACATTACTTCAGGGATGAGCACAGAAGAACACAAGTTTTCCAGAAAAGAGGTCCTTCAAAGCACCCTATAACAAATAACTACATTTTGCATCTGTTTGTTTTTCCCCATCACAATTAAAAGAGACCTTTTAAGCAGAAGGCATATACAATTTGTTAAATTACATTTTGGGTACTTGCAATTAAACTGTGAGGATATATTTTTTCATCAGAGAAAAATTATTTTAATAGCCATAATCTACACAATCAAATATAATCAGTCTGTCAAGTTAATCACAATTTAGAATCATTTACAATAATTTTGTACCTTGCCAGCTCACATCTATATGAAGATGATTACACCTGCAAAAGATGTGCAACTCTAAAGGTTTCTTACCCCTATTCCAATAACTGTGCTATGTTATGTGTTTTCATTTTTGTTCTTCTGTATCCACACTCTCTGTTGTCCTACTCTGCTCTAATTTTTTTGAGAGTTTTATTTATTCTTGGTCTTTTCCTCCACTCCATACATTCTCCTCCATTTAATGCATATCTATAGCTTTATGCAAATGATTAGGATAATACATGGAAATTTTCCAAGAATTTTAAGAAGCGTAAACCTTATGAAAAGTGAGGCAAACATATTAGGTTTGCTTCTTAAACCTATTATTTTGGATTTTTTTCCCCAAATCTGTGCACCAGCTTTCCCCATTTATCTCCAACCATGCCTGAGACATATCCTGTTGTGTTGGCCAACTCTCTCTATTTTCATTTTATTCCAAACACCCCTCCAGTGCTCTTACTCTGAATCTGCCACAACATAGATCTCCTACCTCCTACCTTTCATCTTCTCAGTCTCTTGTTGAATTCTGCTCCTCTGTCTTGCTGTCATTTTCATTGCACTCTTCCACTCTTGATTCTGACTTCCTTAAGAAGTCTTACTCTACAACTTCAGTCCCCTTACTTCTGCCCTGCACATTAAGCTGCCTTTGTTTTCCATTGGCAACAACATAAATTGAAGCTGCCTTTTCTTTCTAAAGTCCCTTATTTTGAATCTGCTTTTGAGCCTTCTCACACTCTGCAGAGGCCTGTCCTCAGTTTCTCCTAAGCTCCTCATCTTTGCTCCTGTCATGCCATAAGTCTTTTTTTCTACTTCTGTCTTCCAGTTCTCCTTTTTAACTAGAACAGTTTGTATGTTCGTGGTCAAAAAGCACTCCCTCTTTCTCTTTTTAATTCAAACCAGTTCTTTAAAATCCTCTCAGGAACCCTTCCTTATCTTTTTGACAAAAAGCCTGTGTGTCTTGAATTTAACAATGCCACCATCTCTTTGGAAGTAGCCGATTTCCAATGAAATCTGAGCACAGATATCTCCAAAAGATGCTTCACACTCCAGCAGGTAGAATCCTCTGGGTATAAATACTGGATGGACCTCACGTCCATCTGCAATAGGTTATCTTAACAGAAGATGCAAAATATACCATTATTATAATTAATAATAATAATTGCAGCTTTGATCTCCTGGATTTTGAGTGTTTCTTAGAGGCAAAATATTCCAAGTAAGCAGAGTTTCTTACCACCACCCATTCACAGGGCATTTCCCAGACAAGTTTCCATGAAGAGATGTTTTTTCTAAGCAAATAAAAATCAACTCTAAACTCAGGTTAGCAGTGTTAACCAGAGAGCCTCCTGGTTGTTACTGTTCCCCAGAAATTCTAAGTTTACACTCCTTTCATTAATGAAATTGATAATTTATGATGACCTTATCAACAGTTTCCTAGCATAGCCTGTGAAATCTTGATTTAATTAGGAACAAAAATTATCTGTTTACAGTCATCAGTGAAAAAGAAAGACCAAGATATTACAATATACAAGATACATTTCCCCCTCCTTGAAACCGTTAGATGTACTTCAAGAACCAAATAAGTAGCTTTGTCTTCAGGACAGCAATGTATCTGGGTATTCAGTAGCTTCCATGACAGAAAGTTAAGGAGAAAAAGCCACTTGCACTTGTTTAAATTATTGTGATGGCTGAAGAAAGTGGAACTAGGCTGATCTGTAGTATGCAGGAAGCTAGTCTTCTGTCTTTACTGCAGTTTACAGATATTCAGCAAAAAAATGTATCATCTGTTTACCTCATCTTCTGAGGAAAACAATTCTATTCAAAACCACAAGATATTGAAACTATGCCCTACCGTGGCTCTTAGTGAGATCACAAGCACAATAGAAAAGGGAAAGGACAGGAAGGAGGCAAGAATATACAAAGCCTATGCTGAAGACCAATGTAGTTGTTCAAGGAAACACCACCATGTTTGTGCCTTATCTGTTGAATCTATTTCTTATGGACATATAAATTCATAAAAGTGTTACATTAATGGAAAAATCACAGGTCACTGTCAGACCCATATTGTGCTTTTTTTTTTTAAAGCACAGAACTAGAAGCAGTCCAAGAAACATGGGCAGCTTATGGTGATGTTTGTTATTCTTTGATACAATAGCTGCCTTTCCTAGTCATTCAACATGCAAAGAACCTTAAAATGCTTGCAAACACTAATACGTATCAATTATTATTGATTCTCCCCTATGGTGAATAGGAAGGAACAGTAAGTACCATAGAAACTGTCAGGATATAAAAACTGATGACAGCACAGTTTCAAGTCTTGGCTATAGTTCCCTTTTTGCTAGAAGGAGTGCTTGAGTTCTTTCTGAAATCCTGTTGCCAAGAGCAGACCTAAGCTCTTCTCTTCAACTGGTTTTAATTTGCAAGAGCATCTGTCTTAAAAGCTCAAAGCATTGAAAGCTAGAAAGGTCTGAACTGTATTTTTGAGGGCTGATGATAATGTATCATGGAAGTGTAACAAAAAGCTTCAGATGTAAAAAACTTCTCAGCATGCAATTCACTTCTGCCTACAAGTAGTAGAGCCTTTCCCTAGCTCTTTGTCCGCTTCTTTCTCCTTTGCCATCAACCCTGCTTATGACATGAACCTATCCCTCTGCCAATATGACTGAGACATTTTACTGCAATGACAATACCATTAGCTTCTGCTTTTATTATTGACAATGTCTTCTCCAGAGAGATGATAGATTCAGTTATAAGCATAGCAAGACATAGTGAGATATGGACTATATCTAGAGTCTGGTTAGGTCTGTCAAAAACGGAAGTAGTATGAATCACATTTTACCAATAAGTACCAAAAAAGACTGAGACACTGCCAGGAGGAGGTTTGTGGCAGAGCTATGAGAAAAAAAACAAACAAACCATCATTTGAGCCTTGGCCCAGCACTTTGACTGACTCTGTACGTACTTCATTAGAGGTTTTGCGGGAAGAACGATCTTGAGTTGAGGAGGGTAGCATGGAAGAGAACATTATGCATTGCTTCTGGCACATGCACACACAAACAGTAAAAAGAAGATATCAAGGAGACTCAAAGGTATATAGCAGCCCTAAGGGCTCCTTTGAACAGGACAGCACAGTAACAGACTGTGTTGTATTCTTTGTAAAATACATGTTTCATGTATGGGAATGGATGGAGAACTTTTTAAAAAAAGCCACAGTGATTTGGGGTCATCAACATTTTTCAGACCCAGGATGACCTCAATGCAGAAGCTCAGGTTCACATTCTAGACGTGGTTGCATCTGGAATATATATTTGTTTCTAAGGTACACAGAAGCAGACATAAATATAAATAAATCTCTACATACTTCAAGGAAACAGGATCTTGTCATTAAATCACAAGGCCAAGAATCAGAAAATTTGTTTTTACTCAGTCTCTTCCTTGAGTAGCCAAATAATTCTTGGGAAGAAGGGGAGGGCAGGGATGACTTAAGTTAATTTCCTTGTTTAAAGAACTAATTTCAGTTGTTCTAGGGAGGATCATGACCAAGGCCATTGCAGTCATTCTGGAGACAAAACAAGTCATTGAATTTGTCCTCAGCCTGGCTAAGTATCTTGACATCAGTAACATTTCAAAACACAACCTACCTCTAAGTATACTAGCAATGACATCCATGTTATTAAAAATATATTCTGAACTGAAAGAACTAAACCTGCCAGTTAAGATGAAAGCTATCAATGCTAGCTTGAATTCTTAATATTCCTGTAGAATACAAGACATCATCCAAAATTTGAAGGTTACTTTCAAACTCATTCTCTATTGTCACCTAGACTGACCAATGTAGTACCTGGCTCCTAATTAGAAAGGCATTGAGGCATTATCAGCACCAGTTTTACATTACATGTTCTGAAATGTTTAGCAGACTGTTAACTAGGTGTTGAAAGCCAGGTGAAATCGCAGCACTACTGAACCTTGTATTAAGCAGCGGGGACAGCTTTTGCTGCAGTGCTTTCTCAAAGCAGGTGGAAGGCAGGAAAGTCTGACTGGGAACACTGAGGGAAAGCAATGCTATGATTAGCAGACCCAGGGGCCTGGCACAAAAGACCAGAGGGAACCCAAGAAAGTGTAAGGAAGGAAAGAGGATGACAAATACAGGGTAAGACATGCTGACCACTATACATTTAGCAAAAGCCCAAATTCCAGAATAAAGAGAGGCAGCAGGGGGGAAACAATAATTTCTACCTTACTCACTGGACACTGCAAAAATAGGAAAGCTTGACTGAGGATGAGATTTTATCAGACGTAAATCTTCAAATGTACCAAATCCAATCACCAGCCAGTATAAGCCAACGCAGCGGAGCTCCACTCACACACACAAAACCCCAAAGCCATCACAAATAACCCACTCCCAGCACCCCCTGCCCCCAGCTTAGATTATGAACTCCTCAAATCCATTTCAAAATCTTGGCTCTGAGCAGTTTCGTTATGAAGGTACATTGGTCTCAGAGATTCCTCATTCACTCTGTCAGTGTTAAAATTGCCATTCAAGACAGCTTAAAAAAACAGGAAATGTAAGGCAGCTTTGGTCAGAAAAAGAAAACCTGGAAGAATAAATGCTGACTTCCCCATATTTGGTTTCATAGCAAAAGAACCATCCTAATTTTTCATATAACACGCTTTTCAGTAAAACCTTCAATATATGTTTCAATTTTTAAAAGGCTTAAAAACGAGTAAGTTTTCTGAAGTTAAAAAAAGAGCTTTGAATTTTCAAAATGGAATCTGCTTTTAAGGAAAAATAGTGTATTCTCACTTTAATACTCTAGAATATATCTGTGCATTTATTAATATCGTGGAGGTAGACAGGACATTACCAACACAGATAGCTTCACAATATGAATTGTGAATTTGAACATGCACTAAAAAGTAATTATATCTAAAATGACTTGCAGTAGTCTCTAATTTGCATACTGAAGAATGAAGTTATGAAGAATACATATTTTCTGCCTTATTAATGGCAGAAATACCTTGTCCAAAAGCTGCAGAAGTCCTTATTCATTGCGTATGCCCAGCATGACAATCCAAAGCGAGGTGAACCTGAAATTTTTGCAAGTGCCATACATACTTCTTCTGTCAGTTGGGTGCCTTATCTTGCTGTATGTAAAATCCAGTTCACAGGTCTTGGTCTTTCATGCTTACTGCAGTAGTTTTATAAATGGGTTTTTACTTCACGATCATTTTGTTGGAAGTGGAAGGGGCTGTCATGTAACATGACTGGTCAATTTTCAATGAGATCCATATGGTTGGCAACAATGTCTTTTAAAGAGAAGAATTTAATTTCTGGTGCTTAGCTTTAATGTGTCTTTATTGTTTTAAAACACCAGACTCATTTTTACATGTAAAAATAGTAGCTGTGCTTGCTTGGGCACTGAGAATGCAAAAGGATAGCTGAACATTCAAGTCCTTGCATTGCCTGAGAAGACGTCTGTTTTGGGAAAGCAACTAAATGTTCGTATTCCCCTGCAAGAGCTTTAGGCAACTGAATATGAAAATCTAGTCCTAAAATTAAAGAGATCTGCTAATTATGTGAAAAGATTTACTATAAATATAGAAGTAGAGTTCGAGTCCAAAATGTGTTCAGTAGATAAGCAATTGCTCAGTTCTTCTGCCTATATCAATCTGAGGAAGCATTTAATGCTGAGATGGAGTACCAGAGGTGGTTAGGTAGAAGAAAGATAAACTTGAAGCTAGTTAGAAAACATGCTTCATGTTAGTCATCCACTCTCTAGTAACAGCTGTTTTGAGATATTGCTATAGGGATGATCCCACTGCAATACTGGCTTTTGAAAGCCTTCCAAATCCTGTACAATGTATTAACCTGTGACGTTCATATGAACAGCATGGAGAAACGAAAGCAATTACTTTCTCCTCTTTATTCTGATTTGTTATCTTTGTTTGATATGGATAGCCTATGCCAAATATCTATCCGTAATACTTTTATTATTTCATTTAAGGTTTATTTATTTATTTGAAGTTATTTCGTTTCTTTTGCGGCTTCAGCTAATGGAAAAATGATGAAAACTAAACAGCCTTACTACATAAGAAAAAATAAAACTGGCTTCCTTCAATATTCCTTTGGGAACCCCAGATTTGGAGGTCTTTGTTAAGCTAGTTGTTGGAATACAAAAAGATGGGGTGGGAAGGAAAAGGGAGAGAAGATCTTTTTCTAAAGTGCTGCAAAATCTGCTACCATCGGCAATCTCTACAAAAGGCAGAGAGGAAGGGGAAAATACTGCGTATCATAATTAAGACAGATTTGTAGAAAGGGGCTGGAGAACTGCAGCAGAGAGCCTGGCTGCAGAATTCCTGAGCCAAGCCAGAGCGTATCCTGCCTACTTTGGTTTTTCTAACATTGATTAAGTGTAATTAAGAAGTAAGAGGCTCTTCTGCCTGTCCTGAAGACACAACACAAACAGTAGCAGCTGCTTGGACTTGGAGGACAAGGAGGAATGGCACCGCACATGACTCCTGCCACTTTACAATAGCCAGGACGCTCTTAAGAGCCATTTCAAAACCATGGCCAATCCCAGGCTGCCCCACAGCTGTAGCCCCACTGCTACAGCTCTGCTAAAGCGTATAGGGGATGCTTGAATCCCCAGGAGTCCTATTAATGTAACCCTATCCCCTAAGGATATTAGCAGGCTCTGCTGTGCCATCCTAGCAGGGCTGGGGAGGGGGAACAGAAATTAAGCATGCCCAGTTCCACTTCACAGTGATGAGGGCATGCAGGCTGCCCCAGAGGCTGCTAATCAGACCTCTGGGTTTTGGCTTCCAATACCACAGCAATGAGATCTCTCTTCTTTGGGAAGCACCTAGAAAAGCCTGAGAAAGGTCACTGGCCATATTTTGAAATACTAGAAGGAGAACCATTTCTGAATCAGCAAAAATCTAAGGAGTTGAGAAAAAAAGAGGACTGTGATGAGGAGGGACCTGGAGGAAGACAAGGGAACAGCAAGCTCAGAGGGAGCTCTCAGAAGTCTCAGAGCCTCAAGGCTCCTGCTCTCACTGCTTATTTTCTTCACCCTTCTAAAGCAGCCACATTGGCCTGGCTGTAATTTGGATGCTAATTTTTTTTTTCCCCTGCAACACACAATTTGTTAAGAAAAAGAAAGAAATGGGAGGAAAAAGTTTTGTTTAAAAAGCTTGTGCCTGCATTCTCCTTGAGCAAGCTAACATGCCTGAGAGATTACTGCCATCACAGCTGCACGGACTAGTACTTCATAAAAACAAATAAATCAGTGATCTGAAGGCACACTTGCTCAGCCTTTCTGCCAGTTTTTAAAACAGAAAGATTTGATCTAGAAGCCCAAAAGGCTTTGGATCATACCCTAAGCCTCCACTGTATCTTATGGCCCTGGCACTTTGAAACAGCATGTGAGGGGCAAGGCTTCCAACTGCCCTGGATCAAAACTCAAATAAATGGCAGAAAGGGAAAGGGGAATCCAGGACAAGAAAATCTGACAGATGCAAGCCAGCTGGGAGTGCTGTTCTCCAGGGACACAGCCAAGGGGACAGGAAAGAAGCAGGCATGAGCAAGGGGGAGAGAGGAGGACATGATGAAATTAAAAATATAAATAGTTGTATTGCATATTGTGTACAAGGCTTAAAGATAAGTGTTTGTTGCCGACAGGGGTTTCATGGAGGTTTTTTGTTGTGGCTTTTTTTTTAATGCATACATCACATTACCCCAAACTGACAACTCTAGTCAACCGTTATGCCAGAGCAGCAACCTTGCAGATCCCCTTCTGTGCATTCTGCTTGCCTGGGCACCCTGACACTTCCTTCGTGACAGCTCTGGAGACCTCAGAACAAGCTCTCTCTCTAATGCACATACATAACTCCCAGTAATGCTGATCATCAGCTACTGAGGCAAATCAAGCTTCCCCCACCCTCCTCTTCTTTTTTGGTCCTCAGCAGGTATCCTTTCATGGGAAATTGGAATCCCATGGTGGTAAAATCACTCAGTCTTTCACTACTGGAGTGAGGATGTGTTGGACAGGATGTCTGATGTTTCTGTCTGCTAGTGCTATTCCCAGCCCAGTTTTCTCACAGAACCTTTAGAAAAGGACATCCAAGAAGTAGCTGTTCATAGTCTGCCACAGAAGGCAAGTGCAGATATAGAGGAATAAAATGCATGACTGGCTTCTCAGATTAGATTCCAGTCATTATTTCAAAACACCTGAATCCATCCATTTGCATCTTGCAAAGTGATAGAGAGTCAGATTTTGTGAGGAATTTTCAGAAATCACATGCCCCATTCCACTTAGCTGGGGAGAGTGATGGGTTCCTAATCCACTTTGGTTCATTTACAAAATCCCAGCTCCTGCAGCTAACACCCTCAAATCTTGTATTCTACTTCTGGGGCTGTCACCACCTGTAAATTTGGACAAAGCCAGAATTTTCTGAATGACTCATCCCTAACAACTGGAGCAGCAAAACTCAGCTTCCATTGCAGGAGAAAAGTTAAGAGTACCCTCTAGTGTTCTGCGTGCAACCTTAAAATTTGGCCAGAGTGAAACCAGACAAGCTCATTTTAGAATATGACCTTTAGTTGCTTGGCATCCACCATATCCTTCTGGAAAAGGACACTTGTTGCAGTGTGATTATCTGAACATTCCTCCAAACAATCATATTACCACAGCTTAGTGTGTCACCACTTGCAAGCAGAGTCATTAGTAATCAGTTTTATGATTTAAATATACTCAAGTGGATTTATACCAGTTAACCCTTCTTCCCATTTGCAATGGGTTAAGGGCACTCCCAGTCACCTAGAGCTGCCAGATGACATGCAAAAGTCATTAGGGTTTGGTAACTCAACAGCTTTTGATGCTCTATGGATCTCCTATGAGAGTTGGGTGTCTTAATTTGTCAAGTGCTTCAATATCCATGCAGAGAAGATGCAGTACAATGCAATAAATTGTTCGTTATAACTCTCCCTCCTTTCTGCACAAAGACACATTACATCAGATTAAATCCTATTTTAATGACAGAAATGTTAAAAAAAAAAAAGGTGCAACTTCTGTTAACTGAATCCATTCCAAACATCTAAATTTCTTGTCTTGCCAGGTCAGGAGACCAGCAGGTGCTGACATTAACTTCCTGCTGCATGAGTACAGCACATCTTTTTGCTTTTCTGGGCTTCTCTTCCAGCTCATCTCTCTAGAGATACTCTTCCTGTTAGGGTTTGTCACCATGTGCATTACTAAGTAGTACGAGTTATTTCATCAATAACAAAGGAGATATGCTGTTGATCTTAGCAATAATCTTAATATACTTTGTCATCATTGCTTTTATGGACTAATTTAAATCCAAGGAGGCACATCTGGAGTGCAGCACCTAGAAGTACGTATGTAGTACAGAGTACTTGCAGTAGCCCATCCATCAAGACTAAAGTTCAAGCAGATGATGCTAACTTAATGATGAAAAATAAAAGCTTAAGATGCCAGCTAGTAGCAGTAGCTCACAGTGAAGAAAAAAAAGAAGTTATGAAAGCCTGTCACCTAAACTTCATCTTACACAGGAAAAATATCTTCCTGGAGCAAGGCAAGCACATTAATAATGCCGCTGTGCTAGCTGAGGAGAATGGCTGGTTTGTAAAAGCAATTCCAACCGTAAGGGTCCAAGAAATGGAATCTCAACAGGATAAGCAACACTTACAAGCTCTTGCTATGATGACTCCTTTAGCAAGCCAGAAAATAACTGACAAACAGGTTGCAGTTTGCACTTCCGCAGCACACTTAATACATGTTCAAAGTGCCCAGTCTCTGGAAGGAGAAACACTGTCATTATAGAGGCAGTGTAAATTGTGCAGGCCAGGCCACAAAATTCCTGTTGTGGGTCTTTCAGAGCTTCTTCTCGTTTTACAGGGCATGACATTAACACAAAGCTCAGAATGTTTTTTACTGCAGACCCTGTAAGGCACACAGATTCATCACTTTTTGTGATTTTTACGATTACTGATTTTTGGGATGTTTACTTTTCCCGATAGCCTGTTTGCAATTTTTTTGTGATTTTGGCTGGTCCAAAGATGTTTTGCTATTATTAAGTTATCTGGTTGTGTGTGCTTCGACTCTAAGTGCAGCTCTGTGATGTTAAAACCAGGAACTGAAATGAAATGCAAGGCTGTCTGAAGCAACAGAAGATGAGCTGGATGCTCTTGGTTTTTGCCTAATCCAGCGTTCAGTGTTGCCCCTCACCTGTTTCTTTTTCCTGATCTGTCACATAAGGTAACAGTTCTTATCCAGCAGTCTCAGAAGTAAATTGTAAGGATCAGTTTGTCAACACTCACTTAAATCCATGTAAATTGCTTGGAGCGTAGGAAGCACTAAGATGCTGAGCAGCTTCACTGCTGTGATACCCAGCTGGATCATTACAAAGTCTTGCCAATCTATGAAGATGCAGAAAGGATGAAACTCTGTTGTTTTGTTGCTGTTCTTTTTCTTCTTTCAAATGGGCTGCATAAGAATTGTTTTCACCTAACATAACACACAAAAAAATAAAGTCTCTATCCTTAAACATCCTTGGATAAAACCAACCACTCCATAGTACATAAATGGTCTGCTGTGGGAGCTCCCCATAATAATCAAATACAGGAAAGTGAGGAGGAAGAGAAAATTAGTACATTCATGGAACACCTCTCCCCAGACTTACCAGGTGGCAATTTCTTTACTGTAGATTTCTCTAGCAAGCTGGATTATTTATTATTACTCCACTATTTGTTGAGCTTAATTCCCATCTTAATTGGCCTGCTTACTGCTTTATTACATGTGTAGAGAGGTTTTTCTGTATTGCTACACACTCTATACCTTAGCAGCAGAGAACAGCTTTTCAAAGAACAAGGCAAGTGTGCTACATGGGCCGCCAGGTGTACAGACCACAGTGCTTGAATGTGTATGTCATTGTTCAGAAGTACACAGCCTTGAGCAAAACACAATCCGGACATGGTTTGTTTTCCTGTCAGGGAGCTGAACTAAGAACAAACATGAGACTCACATAGAAAGATAATGCAGCTTTTCTAGCTATAATAAAAACAAACAAGCAAATGGGGTATGTCCCACCACTTATTTACACTCCATTTCACTTGTGTATACCCACTGCTCCAAAGTAAGCTCACAGATAGCCCACCTTTCTCTGCTGCTCCCCTACCACACACTGCACAGAAACCACCACTTCCAATTCCACACTGAGCCCCTTTAGCTCTTAGTCACTCCCATCCTGAATTCCACATTGCTAGAAATTCTGTTGTGGCTTCAAAGAAAATCAAGGAGGGAAGATTTTTGTCAAATGGAGTTACACAACAATTTATCCAATGCAGAACTTCTCACATCATTGTGTGACATCAACTTGCTGTGACAATATCTGCAACAATGCACGATGCTGGGAGAAGGTGGATGGTGTCAGGCAGAAGGCTTTTGTGGAAGCAGTTGTGGAGCAGGGGTAGGTGGCTGAACCTCTGTGTTGAGAGATGGGGTCCGGGAAATCTGAGGACTGCTGAGGGGTTGCTGCTTCCACTGTCAAATATTCATTTTTGTGCATACAATTGCAGCAGTTCTGGTCACGTTTCAATGATCCCGTCCTCCCCACACCATCACCCATTCCCATTTAACAAGGATTAACAAGGCTACAGCATGCTGGGAAAACACAGGACTTCTCCAGGTAACAGCTAGGCGGGTTGACTTGCCTCAGACTCCGTCGAAGATCAGTGCAGACTGTTCTTCTGATGCTTGGATACCTGAGCTCAGGTAGAGGTATTAAACTTTGATATTTCTCCTAGTTTCTTGAGATGATCAGTATACAGGCAAAGTATTAGTTATGAGGTTTCTGTCTTCTGCTACCTGCTGTCAAATGCCCTAGTTTGGCTAGTGAGAAACTAATGCCAGCTGTAATCTAATGAAGAAAAAGGCCTTGGACTTTGCATGAACAACCAAAACCTGTCTGATTGACACTTCTGTTGCAGCATTTGTTCTCTCAAGCATAAAATGGAGGACAAGAGGGGAAGATACAGGTATCTTTGTTGCACAGACTACAAACACATGAAATCCAATATTTTGAAGCTGAAGTCAACAATGCCAACTTGCTATATGAATTGTGAAGTAGGAATAGGTTAGCACATATTGTATACATATCTTTGCTGTAACTCTGCCTCTCTCCCTGCAAAAATCAACAACTGCCAACTCCTCACCTCCCTCCCACCAGGAACTGGCCACTTTCCTCCATCACTGGCATTACCCAGCCCTGAGTGTGCCCAGGAACTTCACTGCCTGCCTCACTGATGGTATTTCTTGGCAGTCCTTCATAAATATGGGACATCATGTTCTACCCTCAGGAGACCCACAGCATGAGAGTCAGAAACCTAGTTTAAAAGGATAGGTATTCCCCTATCACGAAGGGCCAGTATTTCTGGCTGGCTATATGTATTTGAGTGCATATTCCCTGGCAAAATAAGGCAGTGGAGAGGAGATGAAACCAGAAGTTATTTGATGTTCTAGTCCTCAGGCCTGGTAAAACCAAGTATTTGACAGCTGCTCTTCAAAAGGGAGAGAACTGACCAAACTGCTAGGTTTGGGTAGTGGTTTAGAAGGATACTTCTGTAATCTCTTGCTACCCTACCCAAAAGAACAACAAATGGCATCCACTAGTTCTGTTCTCATAGGATACCAAATTTCCATTTAAACGGAAAGATGTGGGGTCTCCACAGTTCCCTGCCACATATGCAGATGCAAGAGCTTAGGCTCTATTAACAGAGCACAGGTTTATCCCAAATGAATTGCCTGACCTTTTCACTCATCACCAACATGCAGCCAATGCATTACACAAAGATGTCTCTCCATCTGTCCAGCAACTCACATTTTTGGTATCATTTCAACAGCTGCTACAGAACATAGTTAACTGATTACAGGTAGAAAGGATAAACTTTCCATGTACTGCAAACTCAATGTCAAACACATGACAACTAGAAATTGAGAAAGGAAAAAGCTTTTTATCAGTGAGTCTGGCTCAATAATGAAAGGTTCATGACTGTTCTAGTGACTGCAAACAGCTTTGGACAAAGCACGCAATTCATTGTTCCACGGACACCAGAAGTTGAATTTTCTACACACTGAAACAAGCCACAAAATACCTACCGATTTCAACAACAGCATGATTCTGGCCTAGGTGGATGTTTTCTCTGAAAGGAGAAAAATATGACCAGAATAGTCTTGCAGCTAAAGCACTGAACTTGCATGTAGCTCCTGACTCTGTAAGAAGCTTCCTATTTCACTCAGGCAAGTCACTTCAGGGTAAAGTCACCTCCCCTGGCGTGCAATTAAAAAAATTATATACTGATAAATTGCAAAAGTAATGACATACATGGGTTTCTTGTTCTCCCATGTGAATAGGAATAAATTGACCACGGATGAAAGCATTCCTTAAATTGTCTTTGTGTGCTTCTAAACACATAGTCCTGCAATGAGCAGACAAACTCCATAATGTTTTCGCCTTTGATCACTTTAGAAGGAACAACATACTTTTTTTCCCAGGTTAAAAAAAAAAAGTGTGCACACAGTTTTGTAAATATAACCCTCTATGACAAAGAAGTCTATTATGAATATCTTGATGCCCAAGTTAAAAGGACAGCCTGCCAAGAAAATTGTGATCATCCAGTTTGCAAAATCGTTAACTATTTCCATAACATCTATTCTGCCCACCAGCAGAACTTGAATTTTCCCAGTATAAAGCCGGTAAGCAGACTCTCAAACACAGCATATGCATGTACAGTTTTTCCTTGCTCTCTCACCAGTCTCATCACTCACAAATAGCTACTTAGGAATTGATTTCCTGTGGGGCTAAATTTCCTTCAATGTGATATTCCTGTTACCTCACCAAACACCTTTGTCACCATAATTTGGTCTGATGTGGACGTTGGGGAGATAAAACATACACACTGTACATAATTCTAAGCCCACAGCTGAGATCTGCACCCTGAATGGCGCCTTAAATCCAACAAAGTACTTTGCTAAAATCTGCTAGATTTAGTATCACAATGAGGACAAAAAACAAAGCTATGTCTTGACCAACTTCACTGGACAGCTACGTTCTTTTAAATAAGTCACAAGCCTACAAATGAAATTGTGACTTCAAGCTCATATCTTTTGCCAGTCTCAACAGTTCTTTAAATAATGAGGCAGGGAAAAATAAGACAGCAAGCCCTACCCTTTTTTGGAGACACAACATCCTTGGAGGTGCACAAGAGTGGTGTTCTAATTTAAAACCAGCATGAAATGGACTACAGAACTTTGTTTTCTGAATGCCCTAAATTCAAAACAAGTCTAACAGGCTAAAGCTACTAAAGACTGATGTTTGCATTTTCTTTTACCATCCTGTTAAGCTCTACGATTAATGCAGCAAATGAATAGAAGCATCATACGGCACAGTGCTTTGCTATTTAGAAATTGGCTGGCTCCTGCCCAATTTACAACTTCTATCTTCACCGAATTTTCAAAGAAACAGCCTTAATGAATCATGTTTAGTCACACCTGAATGCTCACTGACATTGTAGCTTAAAAGCAATACCTGCTCTCAAGGGATATTTTTGCCCTATCTACGTTCCACACTAAGTTCTGGGTTGCATTTATTTACTTTCTAGAAGCATGTACACTTCACTAGTGAATGAAACCTATTTCATCTCTGCGGCTCAGTCCTCCCATCCACAAAAGGGGAATGAATGCTAGCCTATCTCTTTCATAAATAATTTTGAGATATGCTCATGGGAAAAGCTGTTTAACACAAAACTATTAATCTTTGCCACTGATTTCTAGGGAAGGAGGTGCAGGACACTGTCTTTTTCTTCTCCCCTCTCCAACTACCTGCCGTTCTCCCCCTTAAATTAGATCAAAAACCTACAAGTAGTCAAGTGCAAAAAGTTATCAGTTGAAACTAAGAGGCCAGTTCTGTAATTTGACTCAACACAGTAGAAATAAGTTCAACTGGACTGCGGTTTGTGTGAGCAGATCGCAACGTACCTAATAGCGTGTGAGACGAGACAAAGTAATAGGCCTCATTTATATAAATCAATATGTACTACTACCAAACTTTCAGACACAGTGTCTCAAGTTGGGCTTTTACTTGGGAATCTTGCTGCCTCATTATACCTTGTTTCAGGTACAGAAACCAACAGCAAGAGTGTGACCTTCAGTGCCAGCAGGAAAGGGGTCCAGAAGCATCAAATCCTGTAGCGTTGCTTCAACTATATATGCTGTTAATGTGGCCTTACAACTGAAAAACTGATTTCTAGAGAAGATCACTGAATACCAAAACCTAACACTGGACTAAAAAGCTTTCAGGAATGCTTATTTTTCCTCACTAATGCATTGTTTTCCAACCACTATGAGTTCTTCTTTAACTTCAGTGTAGTTTGGTTGCATTTGATGTTCTTTTCACACAAACATACCCCCACCCCGCACGCTTTTTTCTTTTATTTAAAGCAACAAAGCCCATCATAATGGATGAAAAACCCCACTATTTTCTGACACCTGGTAGGCAGCCTCATGCATTTGAGATTCTACAAAGCATTAATATCAAAAACTGCCAGAAGCATATCTTGTGCAGTAGTTTTTAGCAGACTGAAAATTAAAGTGTCACTTGCAAATAGTAAAGGCATAAAACTGACTAATCTAGTTCCATGCTGCAAGGAACAACTAGAGAAACTGAGGGCGAGGGGTGTGAAGGGAGAACCAGCCGCAACCTTCACTGGGGCATCACAGGGGAGGTGGGCGGAGGGTCAGCTTGGGACATTCCAGTGAGTGATGCAGATGCCATCAGGCACAAACCTGGCTGCAGGGAGTCTCTGTAATCTCACATTACAGTCTCAGCGGCATGTTCTAGATGATTATGTAAAACTGTGGTGAAGATTTTATTTTCATATGCTTTCTACTTTGAAAATCTCTCTTTTCAAACAAGCTATACTCAAAATAATTATATTTCATTTCCCCTCCTTTTCCCAGTGCCACAGAGCACCTGGTCATTTCTAGCCTGAACTTGCTGATTTCAGGGGGAAGAAATATGGCAAATTTTCCTCTTTTAGACTTAGATGAATGCTCTGCAAAGAGCTCCCCCTAAGCAAGGTGCATAAGAATACAGATTGACCTCATCAGCTTTACTGGAAAAATTAAAACAAAACAAGCAAACAAATAAGGTTGGATAACTAAAGACAAGCAAAACTCTATCACACTAATTACGTAATCTGTGCCTAGACATCTCCATCATTCTGGAAAGGAAAACCACACCTCATCACACCTCCACCTGTGTGCAGTCCTTGCTCAATGCACAAGACAGTATACTCTTGAGCATATACTATTTGGAAGTTTTATGTTGTCCAACAAAGCATGTCAGGATAGGGAATAATCTCACTCAGTTTTTTATTCTTCCAATTGTAACTTAAAAAAGAAGAGTAAGAAGCAGAGGATAGATTTTTTTAAAAAATACTCGTGTCAAATCCTAACTTAGTTCAGCTACCTGCTTTTCCTTTCAATCTTACTGCTGTTTTTCCCAAGTAGTATTTATTTGTTGCCAAGCAGAAGAGAGCTAATTAGTGCAATGTCATGTTTCCTTGTTTTCATCACTTGCTCCTTCCCACTTACATGCCCACTGCTCCTCAACTCAGCTGTACAGGTTGAAATCCCAGAATAAAGAAAAAGGGAAATTGGCTGCAAGAAACAAGGAAATTGAAGGCATAATCTTGCACTCAACCTATAGAAATACCTGCTCCCTCAAAGCACTTGCTCTTAGTAAAAATCACCCCTTAAGCTTTGGCCACAGAACACACATTAAAATCTCTAGCCACGCAGCTGGCAGGCTTGGGCCGTGCTGCTAACTTACTCTCTGAACCAACCAGCTGAAAGCTACAGCAGGTATTCCCACAGGAGATGCAGTCACCACAATACTGGTGAAGCTCCTGTTGAGGGCAATTTAGAGAATTTGGTATTTGTGCTGTAGTGTACATAGGAGAAAAGGCTGTCAGAAAAACCTAACAACAGGTTCTGTCAATCCATTGAATGAAAGAGATGCTTTGTTTTAAAACCATTTAGACACACCAACTTCTCATTTTGGGGTTTTTTTGGGTGGTGTTTTTTTTTTTTTTTTTTTGCTTCCTTACAATAGTAATCTTTTTCAGAGTGGGAGAGGGCAAAAATACAGAGTAGTTTTGCATCAGCACTCTTTTTTTTAACCAAGCAATACATATCCCTGGTATTGTAAGAAGAACTTACTGCCTCCTCAGAAGGCTCCAGTCTATTCCTGTATTGAAATAGCAGAAGGACCTAAGCACAAATGCTCCTCCCCTTTCACACACACATGCACAGATGAGAAAAGGATCCCAGAATGCAGAAACTGGCTGCACATACAAATCAAAGAAAGAGAAGGGGTTTAGAGGGTCAAAATAAGGCAGCCATGGCAATGCCAAGCAGAGACTGACTGCATTGATGACTGAGATCATCTAATTACAGCACATCAAGGAAGGTGGTTTTCCAGCTCCCATGGCCACCATTCTTCACCACTAGCCAAGAGGCTCTAGTTCTCTGCACTGTTTTCCACCCCTAGCACTTTTGCCAAATGCTAGAAAGTTATCATAAACCAGAGGCTTTATCTGAATTTCTGCTTACAAGGCTGTGGCCTAAAGAGTCAACCCAACAGCCACTTCGAAGTATCAACAGTTATGAAATTCATTGTGTCAGGAGTGGAAGGAAACTCCAGTATTGCCTTTCAACAGGAGATAAACAGTTAACCTGTCTTTTTCATAATTGCTGACATACCACCTTCCACTACATGAGCTTTTTTGGAAAAATACAAAGGCAGGTTTACGAAGTAATACCTCCCTGCTTCCCCATCTTTGACCCAATTACCTTCTATTTTAGCCCTAGTCCTAATGACCACCTCACATTCAGGGTCCCTGGCACATGGGATTAATGAAACTAGGCCACTTCCCAAACATCTTCCAAGCAACAATGCCAGTTAGCATTTTCAAAGCCTAGAGAGGAAAATTCAGCAACATGGCTACCATTAAACCTAAATGAGACTTGGGAAGAGAAACCCTCTGGTCAACGTTGAAAATTTTTAATCCCAGAGAGCAAATCAGAAATTCAAGTCCACTTATAAGAGCATGATACTGTAATAAACACATTGCACGACACTTCTTGCATTCATGATCCACTGAATCTAGACATTCTTTATGTTCAGGCAGCACAATTATCTTGATACAGTCCCCTGTCTGGCAGGTGATGAGGAGGGCTAGGTAAGTGAAGTGTATGTCAGCTGCAGCACTCAAGAACATCTTGTACTTGAGCTGCTTCTTGAGTAGCTTTGAAAGGCAGACAAACCAGCAGACTAATCAGATATTTTAAACTATGGTATTGAGAAGAAAAATCCTTTTATCATACTATCAACTTAAAAATGTCTGTGCACAATATCAAATTATCCCCATCAATAACATCAATAGCATTTAAACTTCAACTGAAACGGGCTGAATATTCAAATTACAAATATTCCAATCTAAACTGAGCTTTGAAGAGAGCCCAGCATTTCCCAACCTTGTTTTTTAGGCAATCATTACTAAAACCAAAAGATACCTCTGCAGGCTGGAATAATAGAAACGAAGACAGATTGAACCAACTGAATATATCCATCTTTGCTAGGCAACTGACAAAAGATGTGAAAAAGTAGTTTGAAACAATCTGAAGGGCACTTTGACCATGGAGGGAAAAGCTGAGCAAAACAAAGTGGTATGTAAATAGGAATAATGGGATGAAAGAGCATGATGAGGCTAAAAAAAGAAATAAAAATCCATTCTGGAATTCTCCTGTACATGAAGAGAAATTCATCCTTTATAATCCCCTGGATAACCCTGGAAAGGCCTCCCAGTTGCAGCAGGATGTACAAAATACACCTTTTAGCATTTCTTACTTCTAAGATTTGTAAGAATGACGTCTCATCTGATATGCTAAAAACCTAGGATTAAAGTAACACCTATCAACCGATTTGCTCATCTTTAATACTAATGGGAGTTGTGTATGCATGTGAAGAATTAATAGGGTTTTCTAAGCAAGCAGCAAGGAGAATGACTCATGCTAATGGTCATTACACAAGAACACCGAGAGGACCGTAATGTCATCCTTGTGAGCAAGCATATGTTGTTCAGGCAAAATAAGCCAAGCACCTTCAAAATCCAATGGCTGTGTAAAATCCCATGACATCTGCGTAAATATCTACAGGATTTTAAAGGCAGCTTCTTAGCTGTGCCAGTCTTACAGCATTGCTGACACCACTACTCAAAATAAACAGATCTGAGGGAATTTTCAACAACTCATTTTTTCAGTAACTCAGAATCTTACTTAGTTTCAGACTGCAAGCTTTTGAATAACTTGAATTGAATAATTGAATTCAATAATAATTGAAACAACATGGCTATAAACACAAGAAATGAATGCAGCAGACACCGCGTATTTCTGAAGAGCTAGATTTTGCTCCCCTCTCAGTGATGTGCCCACTGCATGTTCCCAAATGAGTCATCTGTGCAGGGGAAATACCTCCAAATTAGCAGATTAGGAATGGCAGATCGTACAGATTTGGGAACAATGTCATGGCTATGCTCCTTCCAGATCCAAGCCCTCTATGCACACGCAGCTCTGATGACCTTGGACTGCGCGTCCCAGTAGGTCCTTCCAGAGTCAAGCAGCTCAGAGTCTCAGCACAATGCTCCACTTGGACAAAAAAGTGTTCTCCCACAAGGGTCTCCTTTTCCTTGTGCACACAAGCCAGCAGCAAAGTCTGCAAAGTGAGGATTACAGATAGGGGAGAGGAAAGCAAAGGCATGTAACGCTGGTGCGCCCATCCAAGCTAGCAGTGCCACCAGAGGCATGGTCAGAAGGCAGGTCTTGGCCTTCATTGGACATCTAACACCAGTACACAGGTGTGTAAACCTATCACATAACTTACACTGAATTATTCAATCCTTAAGTGTTCATTAACGGGCAGATGCTACAACAAATTATTAGCAAAAACAATCTAATAAGGGGAAATCCTGAATAAACATGACCTGTTTCAATAATAGGTAAACAACCATGCTTTTGGGCCAAGAAATTTTGCATATTATCCCAGGAATAAAAGAACTATAAATAGTAACATGTCCACTACTAGTATTAGAAAAGACAAACCTAGGAATACACTTGTTTGCGTAAGTTGCAGTTGATCTTATTTGGTAAGACTATAAATGTCCTAATTTGGTTTTAAAAGTAAAATCAATTGTAAATTTATTTAGACCAATTTACCTGCCTGCCTGTTGTACATCACTGGGCCTGTATTGATTGTTTGAGATGGAACTCATTCCAAACTGTATTGATTTAATTCATTAGCAAATTTTTAGCAAAAAATATTTTGTGGTTTCAGGGCAGAAGTACATAAAGCTCCATTTAGAGACTGCAGGACTGGAGTGGGGGGTATTAACAGGGGGCTAGGATTTCTCCTATGAATAAGATTTACAACCAGCAATAATATGAATCATCTGTTTCAGATAGAAGAACTATTTTCTAAACAATAAATAAGAAAAAATAGGAATGGAAAAAGCCTAGATACATTGATAGAGGAAAAAAATCCAGTAGGTGAAATAAGAAAGGGGTAAATAATTCATAAATAGTACAGTGTATTGGTCGTTTTAATAGACATTTTGATTTATGTATTTAAGTGCCTAAAATAGCTCAACAATTATAAAGCATCTTAAAATCAACAGATCATGAGTAGATTTGTCTGGCTTTACAGGAAGGCAGTTGAGCTGCATTTGTTACCTTGGTAACTGAAGGTACCTCAGTTACCATGGCTACAGCTCCTTTAAAATACGGTTGGCAATTTGTCACTCCCCAACTTCTGTGACTGTTTTGAAAAAGGAAAAAAAAAAAATCCTAGTACTATATCAACACTTGCATTGAGACAAAAGGTCTGTAAAATGCAAGTTTTCTCAGCCCACAAGGCCAGGTTAAGAATAGGCTTATTTTCTCCTGCAAATCTTTAGCTCACTGAGAGCCTGTGTCATGAAAACTTTGATGGTCACATACTCAGCGCAACACTTCACATCAAAAACCAGCTCTTCTGCTCACTGGAAGAAACGGTGCTGAAATGGACTCATACCATGTTGCCATTTCTCTGTGTATCAAGGTTGCCCACAACAGGGCAGCTGCCTGGATTGATTAATGAAACCTGGGAAAAGAGAGTCAGAAATTCTGGGTTCTTGTTTCCAAGGCAAAAAAGGTGGCAACACAGAGTGCTTTCACTGCCCCTGACTCCAGTCAGCACCCAAGATAGGCTTCCTGTACAGTCCAGAAAGGACAGCTTTATGCCAGAAAGGACAGCTTTATGCCAGAAACGATTTACTACACTCGAATCAGTGTCCTCTGAGCTATCCTGAGGTTAGAGGGGCATTTATGTTGCTAAGTTGCAAGTAATGTGTTTAGGGAAGTTGCTTACACCTAATGTATCTAGAAGAGAAAACTGGGCACCTTGATCTGAAGCACAGGGCATTCAAGGAAGAGGTCACAGTGGGAAGCTGCCTCTTTCTCCTCACTGAGGTTATACTGCAAGTTAAATATAAAAATACTTCAAGCTCTGATTGAGAAATAAATAATATTTTTTTTAAATACCCACAAAACTTTTATTTTGGCACTTTTTAATTACACAATTAGCTCTACGTTTTAAAATCATCTTTAACTTTGCCTGCCTGGGAAACAGTTTCTTGTGTTCTCCTATGACATTCACTTGCACATAGTTCATGACCTAAGCAGGCCTGTGGCAGCACACAATTGCCACAAATCACTCATGAGTTAGAAATGGAGTGGGTGAAAATAACCACT
>NW_010538240.1:185545-202012 GCF_000687285.1 Phaethon lepturus | reverse complement strand
CTTTCCCATCCTTGCTGGCTAACAGATTATCTAGCTTGAACTGAAGTCCCAGCTTTCTCCTCTGTTCTTTGACTTCACTCCCAGACCCTCCTCCATATCTTTGTTGTATTCACCTTACTTACTACCCACAAGTCTATGAATTGCTTTTTTCAAACAAGTCAGCATTATAGACCACTTTATTTTTAAAGACCTTATTTCTAAATAGACTTTTGTATGTAACCATTTGCTCAAACTCTTGTTTAAGCAAAGAAGGGCATGCTGCAGAAAGGACATGGGACAGCAGTCTGTCTCACATTTGGGAGAGAAAATACAATTCATCCAGACATTCCCAGAGAGAAATTACCTTCTTGGAATCAATGCACATCTGATGTCAGTTTATTTCACCCATTTTCTCTTAATTTTTTGTGCAGTTTTGTGCCTATTATATGGCAATACTTGGTAGGGAAGATTTCCAAAAGCGATTAGTGATTTCTGGTGATTCATAGTTAATGAGTCTCCAACCCAAAATCTCCTTAAGGGCCAGATCTTTATAAGCTGGCAGGCCGACCCTGTTAAAATACCTGATAAAAAAAATCTTAGTGTTGAGGACTTCAGAATCTCATGACAAAATATTGAAATCACTAGAAAAGGTAGCAGAAAAGCTTCTCACTCTTCTCTAACCTGGAGTGGCCATTTATAGAGGTACTGATATATCAGAGTTGCAAAAGAACAACAAAACTCAGAGAGCCTACACAAATATACAGCATTGCCCCTCCATCTTTTCCACACCCCCACCGCCACCACATTTGTTTTGTGTTGGGACTCACTGCACTGCAAGGTTAAAAAGAAGAGCATGGCTGAAAGACTGAGCTGGAATTTCACAGAAAGGTGGCTTTGAACTCTGCAAACAGAAGTCGTGGGGGACTGTATCTTGGCCAACACACACAGTATCCTAATAACAGCTCAGCACTCAAAAACTGATGGTCCTATCCATCCCTGTGCAAGTCTGGATACTTGTTTTGAACAATATCCCCTAATTTTGCCCCAATCTAAGACCTCAATATCCGTAGCTGTGTAGTCAAAGTTAAAATAACATACCTTAGAAACACAGGCTCTAACATTTGAGCCTCACAATCACCTTGTCTATGGAACAGAAGTGGTATGTACTTATTTTGCCTTACAAAACAGCTGCAGAGAGTGATACCTATATTAATATTTCAATAGCACTTTCAAGGCATAAAGAGTTCCAAACTGTTAAATGCTGTGTAATATATCAGGTTCTTGGTAGCACAGGTAGATGCACGACATTCAAACAAAGCTATTTCAAATGAAAGATGTTTCCTTTATTCTGGAGGATAGAATTCAGAACTAAGTTGGTTCTTCAGCTGTAGTTCACATCATATCTACATGTGCGCTTGAATAAACTAAAGAAATGCAAATACACCAAACATGATAAAGCCAGAACGCAGCAAACAATAAAAGATGAGAGGATCCTACTATCCCACAAGATGTTGAGTGTACCGCAGGATGCAAGCTAAACACAGTTGCATAATTTCACTAGCAAACATCCTAAAATATTGTAAATTCCTTTCATCTTACATGGAAAGGTTCAGGTGATGACTTACCTTGTGTTCCTTTTCTAATCTTTCCATCTTTCTTTTAACCTTGACCGCACAAGAGGTTGTTTTTAGAAGTGTTTGCTTGCTGCTTAAGCAATATACCTCACAGGCGGTGTTTGAAGGTCTCCTTCTCTCAGAAGTGCTGAGCCTTTTACAGCCCCAACTAAAAGGGGTTAACAGAAAGGTACTTAGTGCAGCTCCCCAGCACCAGATGAGATGGTGGCCCTTACAGTAGGTAACTGCAAAGGGCTGTTGGAAGCCCTTTTGAACTGCTGTGAGCAAGATGTCAATGCTGTGTAATCAGCCCTGCAGCACTACCCCTGGAAATCCTCTCTCTCTGCAAGAACTTCACAGCTGCTAACATGGCTTAGAGGAGGAGTGGTCACTACACCTAACTGAGAGCCAGGTTAGTATCACAGGTGTTACATGTGACTCATCAATTTTGCCTTAAAAACATAACAAGAAGGACAATTTTTTTTAGTCACTTTCCTGCATATAAGCACAGAGTTTTCGCATTGTCTGTAGGTATAGCTACTAGTGTAGCTAGATTGGGTAGGTGAATATACACAGCAGGAGAAAATATTTTACCAGGGAAAAAAGGATGATACAACTCTCTCCTTTAAATCAGGATAGTGCTGTCAGCAAAGAGAGTGGGAATGTGCACTAACTACCCTGTACTGCATACCATGATAGGTGCTCACGGGATGGCAGGTGTACTTGTGAGCTTGGGTTGTAGTTGTCCTATTTCTTCCAGAGATTTTCTATGGTCACAGTATACCTTGTAATGACTGGAAGTCCTGGACAGGTTTGCCACAGTATTTCAGAGGTACCTTCATGGACAAAGAAGAACTAACTAGAGCTTTTGTGCTAAGCCCAAAGTGATGATTTTTATGTAGGCAAACAGAAATTCTGGAAGGCATCTTTGAAATGTAAAGTACTGCCTAAGTTTAAAAGAGTTACTAGAACATCCTAGAAAATAGGAAACCTAACTAGTGTTATCAAGCTCCACAGCAAAAGGCCATTTTCCTTGTTTTTCATATATGGGAGCAATAATTTCTTAAGGCAAAGATACAGACAGTATTCAAACAGTTTAAGATGACACCCTAGGATACTTACTAAGTAAGTATATACTTATACTTAGTAAGGTATACTATACCTATACTTACCTATAAGTAAAAGTTATATACCTAAGTATACCTTACTAAGGTGCTCACTATTAAGAAAAATATACCTTTCCCTAAATACCATATATGTACTTGCCCACAAAACAGTGGCATCTCACTATGAAGAAAATGAGCAATTTCCCATGAAACATAAGGGGAAGAAAAAAAGAAAAAGAAAAAAAGAAATATTGGGGAAGTGTGTGACCACCTGAACAGGAAACTGGCAGAAAGTGGCCACCTTATGGCTCCAATTGTTTACTTCTGGCACATTTAAAGAGTCGAGCCACGGAAATATATACATAAACACTTTCATCTTCAGAGAGAGAGTAGAACTGATGTTGATAAAAGAGGGTGATGAAATGTAAGATACCACCACCATAGCCCCTTCCTTCACTGGCATGGTAAATTTGGAAACACAGCAGAGAAGGGATCTGTAGGTAGGAGACTATATCAAATATACACCTTGTACCTGGGAATGAGTGAAGCAGAATTCCACAAAAAGAAATTATTATTAGTAAAAGCTGAGGCAAGAATTTGTACTGCAGATGACTTATGTTCAGTTCTTGGAATAGGAATGAGAGTGGGTCTTGTGCAGCAACACTGCACAGGAGATCAACCTGCATTCGGACAGTAGAAGCAAACCTCCTGCCCATGGCATAGTTATTCTACAGGGCAAAATACTTGGAAGCCCATGCTGCATCCTGAGTGCTTGGAATGAGGCAGGTGATCCTCTTGGCTGGCCCTGAACCTGTCCTCCTGGTAAAGTCTCCTTCCAGAGAACAGTTTTCCCAGCATGACGCCTCTCTGCCTGGGAGGAGCAGCCCCTGTCAGGCCTGGAAGAGAGGAGAGCAGCTGTGGCTAGCAGAAGGAAAGGCAACACAGGACAGGAGTCAAGGGCTTAGAGGAGCCCTTCCTCTCCCTTGCTTATGAGAGGAAAAGCCCTGGAAACACAGTGCTGTGGAAAGAGTCACAGGAGGGATTTGAGGCTGCAGAGATGCCACCACACTGAAGCCATTTCTCTAAGACCTCTGGTCCCCCCAGGCAGCCTCCATCTTCCTCTGGGTGCCAGGTCCCTCCCATTCAGAGGGTTCTTCTTAATCCAAGGCCATCCCTAGTAAAAGTAGGTACCCTAGTAGGGCTGTGCACAAGAGATGAGAACAGGCACCTCTGCCAGTTCTGCATGCTACAACCAGACATTCCCACAATATATATGTGTCTGTCTGTATTTATAATTATATCTATATATTAATCTTATTCTATGCCTATGCACATACAAAAGATTTATTCTCTTTATTTCACCATTGGTGGCACACATCTTCATATATACTTAGGATTTTATTATTGAGTGGAAATTTGCAGCCACTCTGCCTCAGCAAGTGAATTTTTAAACTCTTCATCTGCTTGTGGCACTAGCACTGGGGAAAATCCTGTATTTTGGGGCATTACTATGAATACATGGAACACCATTCCTAGGGCAAGAGATCCTGTGTTGTAAGCAACACAATACCTTACAGGGAACTTGCTCTTGAAAAGTTAGTGCTCACTGAGTCCAATACCCTCAATCTTGCTGGTCTGAGCCAAGACAGACTACATGGCAAAGGCTATTTTGGAAGTTGCCTCCAAAAAGCTCCCAACACAGTTTTATAAGTTATTTTGTCACTAATTTGGATATCTAAAATGGCTCATAGCCAGTCAAAACCTAGTATTGGTGAAGACTATTGTCAGTGGAGATTCTGTATGAGCGTGGGGCTTGATCAGAGACACATACCTACCTTCATCTGGCTACACTTGATCCTAACCATGAGCATGTGTGTGATTTTTTATTCAGTTTGGAAGGACAAAAATGAAAATTACTGCTAAACTACAGGAAACCTCAGGACTAAGCAGATTTTGCAAGTCTTTGAGTTTTCCCAGTTGGATTCTGCCTAGCTCTAGTCAGGAATTCCCCTTTGTCAAGGAACTGTGTAAGAAATGCCTTTTCTCTTCCCACGAGGAAGGACTGGCAGCAAGTTAGAGAGGAGGAAGTGTGTTTTTTCTCAGGAGGTAAAATAGCACCCAGAACAAAGGTGGTGAGGTGAGATCCTGAAAATCCTAACGCATGACACTACCAACAGTCACTGCTACAAAACTCTCCTTTTCAGTTTAGAATAGAAAGTGTGCAAAGTCAAAAAATGTTACCTACAGTCTAACAGAAAGACTGAAAAAACTAGCAATAATAGGCAATTAAAGTTCACTGGTTTCATTTGTCATGTGTTAGTTTATGTTCCAGTGTATGAGATGTTACATGACTTTCTCAGGCTCTTTAATTCTAGAGCATTTGACAGAACTGACAGCATAAAAGTCTGTGGCATCATCTGAAAACGAGATTAATAATTACATTGAATTTATGCAGCAAAAGCATAAGTAAATGAAAAAAGGAGTCTAGGACTTACGGAATATTTGAATGTTTAGTGGTTGTTAGCTTATAAAAGAAGGAAAACGTGCAAATTTCTAAACGCTTAGCTGTCTCTGATGAATAGGACAAAAGTGAACAAGCTTAAAATGTAGCAAAGATGATTTAGGTTAGGCATTAGGAAGAAAAAAATACAGATAAAATATGGTGAAGCACAGGGATAAATTTCCTGCAGAATTTCTACAATATTCACCATTGGAGGTCCTTAATAACAGTCAATATAGCTATCTTTCAGGAATGATCAAAGATTGCTTTGGGACAGGGGAATGACATTTGGCGGTCCCTACCAAATGTACATTTCTGCAGTCCCTCGAAGAGATGGAAGACTTTCTTTCAACAGTTACAGCTCCTTCTGCAGAGTCCCATATACCTAGCTGCAGAAGACTTAGGGCCCTTTTGGATCAAAAATCTCTATAAGTTGGTAAGAATTTCCCATTGAGCTGTTGCTGATAAATATGAAACATTTCTTACTCCCACCATACTATCTCCATATAGTTCTCACTACCAGCCAGACTAAAGAGCTAGCAAGGAAGCTTGCAAAATAAATTCCTATCTGTTCTGTGAAAATGTTTATATTAAATCACAAGATTTAATCTATCCTAGATGAAACTGGAAAACTTGCCTGTGACCTACAAAGAACCATTCCAACCTTAGCCTGGTGACCAGCTGGCTGGCCATGTGGTCACAGAGAAATACTGTACATACCACACTTCCAGTTCTGATGCAGTCTTGCTTATCCCAGTAACTACCTTGTCAAAGCACATGGCTGCCTACTAGGACTAACATTTGAGAGATCTACTTCTAATTTATTTATTGCAATGTCAACACCGAATAACTTAAGTGTATTTTCCACAGATGACTGTACATTTTTTTTAACACGCTGTTTCATGTCTGCATGCCACTAAACATTCCAAGATTTTTTTGCAAGCTGTCATTTTTTTTGGCATTACATAACCATTTCATCCATGAGCTGCTAGTGGACTTTTTATCTGACTCTGGAGCAAGCTTTGTCTATCTGCAAGCCAACTTCTTCCATTTGCGGCAGCTAAGAAACACGAATTTGAATAATCTTGTGAGTGAACCAGTCTGTTTGCTGATGTGAGCTTCTGTTATCAATTGTCTTATCATTTCACTGAAAGAAGACAGTCTGCCAAGATGGTCATTTCTCTCTTCAGAGAGAAGAACTTCATGGTAATGTCTGATTGTGCCCTCATATACTTATACCACACCTACAAAAGCAGAACTGGATTTTTCCCCTTGCACATAATTTCAGTTTCATAAGCATTGCTCAAAGGATCTCGAAACATCTTACGTTATGATTCTTAATGAAATGTTGCAGAGGTTGCTTTTTGACAGAGTCCTAGTTTTTTCCTCACTTTCACAGCATTATCTGGTTGCTAGTATCATGTGCCTACATTTAGTCATTTGATCCATCATACAGATTCAGTATTTCTTTCAAAAATTCAGCAGAATTAATTGCACATTCAAAATGAGTCATTTGTTTGAATCAGGGTCCATATGTCTAAGAAAGCCTGGAAATTCAGTCTTGACAGTTAATAAAGTGGTTATAAAGCTAAGTATTATAAAGCAGCTTTCATTTAACCCATACTTTGTCTGAGCTGCAGCAAAAAGATTTGCCTCTATTGTTAAATGTTTTGGTGATACATGGACTAAGTTTTAAATGAAGAGTAGTTAAAGTACAGTTTTCAGATTAAAATAAAAACTAGGCAGAGCTTTGTGATTCAAGTCACAGGCAAATGCTGGCAACTTCATGCAGGTGTAATAGTTTTCAGAGACAAACCTCAAGCAGATGAACTGCTGTAAAAGAAAGTTGGTAAAGTATTTGAAGAGATGCCTTGTGAATGGAAATCACAGGGCTTTATGCAGGTCTAGCAAAAACCACAGGGCTCTGTGTGTATTTGAATTACTGATGCTTTGTAGAAAACCAAGTCATGGGTTACCAGCACTGATCTGAAACTGTTCTGAGCCTAGCTTGTTCCTGCAAGATATGCAGCATTTACCAGTCATAGACTTACTGAAAAATCACTAGACTTGGGATTTTTTTATTATTCTCCCCACCTGCTTCCCTACCTCCTGCTCCTCCCAATAAAAACAAACACAAAAACCTCCAACATAGTGGATCTCACTAGAGTCATAACATACTTTTCTGGAAGCCCCACAGCACTAATAGCTCTCTCATTTCTCCTTTGGAGAGAAAGACGTATGGTGAGAGTGTTCTCATCTCCCATTTCAGTCTTGGCAAGCCCTGGGTTTGCCTAGGAGAGAAGCAACAAATCTCATGCTGCTTAGAGGCCCTGCTCATAGACAACAACTGCTTAGCTCCTGTGCTTTGTTGGTTCAACAGGACCAGGAGGGTTATGATGTAGTGATTTAAATATTTTTGTCATTAAAACCAAAATTCACTGGAATAAATCAGTAGAACAAGAGGGTGCTACTTCTACAGAAAATTTCCTGATGCTTCAACATATGTAATTCAGACGAAATGCCATCTTCCTCTGCTTTTCATCCAGAGGTTCAGGGAAGGGTAGAATTTCCTTAATTTCCCTGCAATAGGATAGGGATTAAGAATAACTTTTTAAATACTTCTGTTAGCAATTACAAAGGAGGAGGCTGGCAAATCTTCTCTGGGCGTGATCTGTTTCTTTTCTCCCCTCTAGCTTGAGTCAGGATTGTTAAATGATTCTGAGCAGTATCAAAGAAGAGCAGCACCCATCTGTGGCGTGCAGCTTCTACTAACTCACTCTGAATGTGTGAGCTGGAATGAATTATGAATGGTGTGTCATGTAGACCACTACTTCCTAGAAAACAAACTCTGAAGTTACTGGAACTTGACTTGCAAAAGCCATGCTTCTTCCACTGCCACCAGCCACTTTTCTTGTTGTCTATGGTCCAAGAGTGGTGTCTCTCTTATCAAAGACTCAGCCAAGGTGTCCCTTTCCAGGTCCCCACTCCAAATATACATTAGGCTGGACACTGGACAGACATAAACTGTCAGACAGTCCCAAGCCCCAAAGTGTTTACTATCTTAATTTAAAAAAAGTAGACAAAGGATGGTGCAAAAGATGCAGGCACACATGCTTGAAGAGTAAGACTGTGTCAGTGGTGGAAGTTGGAGAAGAGCCTCAGTCATCTCATTTCTGTCCCAGTGCTTTCATCACCAGCCTCGCAATTCCAGGTGCTGTATCAGTAAATTCTAGTGGGTTACTGGGCTTAGTTAAAAAAAAGCATAACAAAGGTTTCTTATCTCCAAGGCCAGAACTATCTCAGAAAAACAAGATAAAGTGCTGTTTTAAAAACTGATTCCCAGAAGTAAACAGCCACACCTGTGTGTTTAATAATGTCTGGTCCAAGCCTCAGACCTTTTTTCTGAGTGAGCCTACCCTCCTAATCCTGATGTATTAGAAAGTTTATTTGCGTTTTTAAGGCTGTTGGACTTTTGTTTTCTTCCCATGCTGACTGGAAAGATACTGGCTCATTATTCCTGAGAGACTAGGTCTGATTCTGTTACCTTGTTCCTTTACAGCTGTGCAAAGCTGATGTGAAACATTACTCTTCTGAATTAATTAGCACTTCATATTCATACTGCATGGGCAAAAATGGCTAGGTTAGACACAGGGCAGTGGAGAAGCAGGTCTGAGAGAGAGAGAGAGAGAGAGAGAGATTTAATCAGAAGCAATATAAATTAGATTATGAAATTCTCCACTTATGGGCATGATGTCTTTTAGACTCTTTCAAAAGAACCTTATTAAAATATATCTATTATTAACAGAAATTATGAAGGAGTGTAATTTCTTCTCTCTCCAGAACGAAAACATTTTAATGTAACTTACATTTTAATCAAAATATCCTCTTTTAAAATCTCCTCTCTGCCTTTTCTTATGGCTTCTATGGTTTTGGACAATCTGAGATTTTTCTTTGTTGGTGTTAGAGCCAGAAAAAAGCAATAGCAGCAGCATCTCTAATGAAATAGGAATCACTCATATGTGTCAAAGCAGATAAAAGAGTTTTGATCACTTCAAACACTTTATCCAGGTATTTTCTTTAATTATAGAAAATTTTAGCTGCCATTATATAACTCAACAGCACATGACATCACTTCATTAAATTCTCACTCCTTTCCCCCAGCCCATTCAGATCCTAGGAGATGAGAAATTCTGTTGTAAAATGTAAGGAGAAAGGAGATTAAGAACCATTAAATAATACAAGAGCGATCCATTGGTTTGATTAGTGTTCAGGCCATTATTGGTGAAATAAAAAGAGATAGCCTTATTTTCAAAGACATTAGAGCACATACGAGTTGCACAGTCTTCACTAGATTTTACCAGCATTGCTCTTCTCTGGACTTGACAAGCTATCATGTTCGGCATGATGGGTGATCTCTCTTGGTCTCCGACAGCAGGCCAGAGCGCAATCTTTTTTCGACCCCTTTGGCATGAATGAATGCTGGTCTCCTTAGAAAAACATACTTACTGAATTGGGTGCTATTGGATTTTGCTTACAGCTGGCTAGATCTTATATCAGATAATTAACAACAAAAAATATTCAGAAGAACAAAGGGGTGGGGGCAATATAAATTGGGGATCACGAACATGAAGCTATGCCAATGATACAGTCCATATTCATTTGTGGCAAGCTTCTAAATTTCTGCATCCCAAGCAGCTGCAGGTGATAAATATATCAGACATGGGTGCCAGTGAATAAATTGTCAGGCCTGACTCTCAAGTATTTCCACCCTTCTTTAGACCAGCCAAGGGGCTGGGGAACTGTAACGAGACCTTAATTAAAAGGCTGCTCTCCACTTTCTTCTCCTTTCAGTCTGTGCAGACTTTCTTCTAAAACAAAAAACAAGGGCCTTTCAATATTGAAGCACGGAATGACTAAGAAGCATTTTTACTTCCCAAATATAAAATAGGTTTTAGAATTAGATAGTCATTGAACAGAGAAAAAAAAAAAAGAAAGGAGAAGAAATACTGGGATCCTTCCTGTCAATCCATTGCTCAGACATGGTTTTATGAAATCTTGAAAGCAGACCCACACTTCCAAAGCTGCAAAGCATTCAAGAACATGCCCATCCTTGAGAAAGGGCTCTGGATGTTGTTAAATACAAAGAGAAGGAAGCAAACACTTCACGTTCATTTAGCAGGTGCTTCCTGCTTTGTTGAACTAGTGACTAAAAGTTTTCAATACCCCTCTAAAGCTAAGGTGTGCACACACAAGGGCTAACAGCAAGAGGGATCATTGGTGTGATGTTCTCTACTGATAACACTGCTTGCATGTCTCACTGCAAAGAACTTAAATGTCCTGTCAGAATTGTTTATTTCTTCCCTTTAATACAGCAAAACATCACTTTTCAAGATATTGCTGTGCAAGGTCAGCCTCAAGGTTGCCCTAAGCAGGAAAAACTCACTTAGGAGGGACATTCATATACACCAAGAGGAGAATTGCATTTTGAGTCAGCATAAAGAAAGGGGCCTTCTTCACAGACCCCTTAAAATGCAAAATGGTTTTACTACTCTCTCTGCTTCTTATCTGTGAGTGCTACCTGACTTAACAAAGTGTCAGCATTTCCTTCTGCAGTTTGAATTCTCAGGGCTCTATGACTCTATGGGAAAAATCTGCTCCGGGCTGAAATAGAGCAGACATGCTGAGGCTGCTGGGAACATTTTCCTGAGTTGTTAGTGCATGATGTTTTTTCTTTCTCGTTTTACTCAGACAATTGGGGTATTAAACTCAACTTAATTAAGCTCCGAGTGTTAACAATATCATACACAAACTGACTTTGACCACTTCAAAGACTCTTCAACTTGTTTTTTCAGGGAGACTGTTGATACACTGAAGTCAGCAACATTAAAATGAAACCCTGTAGAACCCGTACACATTTATCTAGGATCACAAACACATGACAAACACCAGCTGGTATTTTTTTTAACCTATTTTACAGATGGAGAAAATGTGCATGGAGAAATTTCCCTGTTTAAAAGGAGAATCTGATAAAAAGATACCTGCAGACCTGCTTCTCAATTTCCCTAAACCTCCAGATTGTTTATCTTCCAGACAACTATTTATATTAGACATTGATTTTAGCACATATCAGCATGTATATTAGATCACTTCATAACAAAGTATGATAGCCTGAAGAATTTAGAGGAAGGTACTGCATTTTTTAAAATCTGTAACAATGGCTACATTCTGATCTCTCTGTCAATGAAGTTGGATTTGAAAAGCAGAAGAGTCTGTTTCTATAGCATTCCAAGCTTATTTGCTCTTATTGGCCAAACTCTGGCATAAGCTGCCCTGAGAAGCTGTGGGATCTCCAACCTTGGAGATAATTCAGACCTGGACCGGACAACTCAGACCTGAGCAAGTTGCATGAAATGACCTGTAGAGGACCCTTCCAACCTAAACAATTTTGTGATTTTATCCTCTGCCAGTTTTTCTGTATTCTATTAAATGGTTCATCTCAAACTATGGCAAATCCTGGCTTTTGACTTTGTTTGCTAATACAGGTCAAGTGTAATTCTGCAGTAGGTCTACCCAGGAAAGCAGACAAATTCTTGATTGCAGGAAAGCTTTGGTAGCTTGAAGCACAGGTTATTTTTAAGTGGTCTATTCCTTTGGCAGCCATTTCTTTTAGATTATTGCATGACATTTACTGGCAACAGACAATCAGAAGAAACTAGTTCTTTCTAACCTCTAATTTGGTTGATTTGCTGAAAAAGGGACATTGTGAATAACAGGACACTATAGGAATATTTGAGTAATATTTTAATTACCACAGTTGCTCATGCTAATGAAGACAGCAAAATAATATCTTATGTGACGTCTCTTGTCAAGGTGACACACAAGACAAATAGAAAGAAAATAGATGTAGGGAGTGAAATGGAAAGAGGTATTACCATTACTGTACCACTTCAACACACAAAGAGACTTCATAGATATATGCAAGCTACCTAATTGATTAAAGGAGGATTGAGCAGGGAAACTGTGGTTATAAGAGTTGTGAATTTTGGCCTGACTGTACCCCTCAATTATCCTGGAATACAGCCACGAAATCTCCTTTAGGCTGAGGAAAGCCTGAGAAAAGCTAAGACAGTTGGGGTTGTTCAGCCTGGAGAAGAGAAGGCTCTGGGGAGCCTCTACTGTGGCCTTTTAATACTTAAAGGGGGCTTATAAGAAAGATGGGGACAGACTTTTTAGCAGGGCATGTTGTGATAGGACAAGGGGTAATGGTTTTAAACTAAAAGAGGGCAGATTTTGACCAGATATGAGGAAGAAATTTTTTGCAATGAGAGTGATGAAACACTAGAACAGGTTGCGCAGAGAGGTGGTAGATGCCCCAGCCCTGGAAACATTCAAGGTCAGGTTGGATGGGGCTCTGAGCAACCTGATCTAGTTGAAGATGTCCCTGCTCATTACAGGTGGGTTGGACCAGATGACCTTTACAGGTCCTTTCCAACCCAAACTATTCTATGATTCCGTGAAAAGCAGGAACTGAAGCAGAGGAGGCAAATACTCCTAAGATTTAAATACTAAATACTAGTACCTAATACCTAAATATTCCTAACTCTCATTGACTTTGGGGGTTGCTACCACCTTCAATGTAATATCCTAACTCCCATTGACTTTGGGGGTTGCTACCACCTTCAATGTAACTTGATTAACCAAACTGTAATCCAACAGCCTTAAAAAATATGCATCTAGTTCTGGTACAAGTCTTACATTGTAATGAGAATCTCTTCAAAAAAACTTTGTCTGGTAAAATCCAATAAACCTGTCTCTTTTTGGCTTAGCTTACAGGCTTACCTGAAACCTCTTTCTTCCTCTCCCTGTCCCCCACCCCAAAAGATCTGGAGAAGGAAATTGAGAACAAAGATGATGTTTACTGTAGGAGAGCTCAGTTTGATATGTGACTGTTCCTCAACCTGTCCCTGGGATTTGGCAAGAAAGCCTGACATTGCCAAGCACTCCTTGCTGTACAGTCCACCTGAGACTGCCACTAGTATTTACTAGCACCATTGACAAAATGCTGCAAAAAGACTCTTGTATGACAATTGCCCTAGAAGGCGTGCTCTATTTTTAAGATCAGGAAATAACAGAAGACCAAGTCAGGAAGGTGGAATTTCAATATGTCCTCAACCTTAAATCCCACAGAAAGCTCTGAGATTTAAACGCTTCCTTAAATTTACACTCACACTGAAGTGCTATCTGTATAGGAATGAATGTTAACATGTACTCATGTACTGCTCTCCCTCCAAGTTTTAATGTTAGGCTGTCTTTGCAGGTGAGACGTGGCATCTTCAGCCCACAGGAAGAAGGCTTGGCATTATCTTTAGTTCTAATACAGCTCTTGTCTCTCCCCAGTGTTTCAGAAGAAAAGCCCCTGTATTTAACTTACTGTTTAACATTTATCTCATATCTTTCTTCCCACAGTATGTGGCATTTGCCTCCCTCTTCTTCATTCTGGTCTCCATCACCACCTTCTGCCTCGAGACCCATGAGAGATTTAACCCCATTGTGAACAAGACAGAAACTGAATTCATCGGGAATGACACCCAGGTGCGGCACTACAGGGAAGCAGAGACTGAAGCCTTTCTCACCTACATCGAAGGTGTCTGTGTGGTCTGGTTTACATTTGAGTTTTTGATGAGAGTCACTTTCTGCCCAAACAAGGTGGAATTTATCAAAAACTCTTTGAACATCATTGACTTTGTGGCCATACTGCCTTTCTATCTAGAGGTTGGACTCAGTGGCCTGTCTTCCAAAGCTGCTAAGGATGTCCTGGGCTTCCTCCGCGTAGTCCGTTTCGTGCGAATCCTGCGAATTTTCAAGCTGACCCGCCACTTCGTTGGGTTGCGAGTCTTGGGACACACCCTCCGCGCCAGCACAAACGAATTCTTGCTGCTCATCATATTTTTGGCATTGGGCGTCTTAATCTTTGCCACGATGATCTATTATGCCGAGAGAATAGGTGCTAAACCAAATGACCCTAGTGCCAGTGAACACACACACTTTAAAAATATCCCCATCGGCTTTTGGTGGGCTGTTGTCACCATGACGACCCTGGGCTACGGAGACATGTATCCTCAGACTTGGTCAGGCATGCTGGTGGGGGCCCTCTGTGCTCTCGCTGGTGTGCTGACCATTGCCATGCCTGTCCCTGTCATTGTGAACAATTTCGGAATGTATTACTCCTTAGCTATGGCTAAGCAGAAGCTACCAAAGAAAAAAAAGAAGCATATCCCGAGGCCACCCCAGCTGGGATCCCCCAATTATTGTAAATCTGTCGTAAACTCTCCACATCACAGTACTCAGAGCGACACTTGCCCACTGGCCCAAGAAGAAATTTTAGAAATTAACAGAGCAGGTAGGAAACCTCTTAGAGGAATGTCCATCTGACCGTTAACCTCCATCCCGTGTAGTGATTTAAGATTCAGCCAGACTGCTTTCTTAGAGCAATGGGTAGCACATTTATCCATTCTAGTCCCACCATCACACAGTGAATAATATGTGTGAAGTCTAGGTTGCAGGGACAAATGGTATAGTGGAGGCTGATCAGCAAAACTAAGGATGAGAGCAAGCTCTAGGAGCCCAAACTTTGGTCCTGGTTAAGGGCATACAAATCTCAAGATATTTTGAAGAGCTGTTACATCTAGTGGAAGAATTTTGAGAGTTCTACAGCTATGTTGCTGGACTGTGTAATGCATCTCAGAGGCTCCTGAGAGCTGAATGCTTCATAGAGCAGAGTAGGAGCCAAGTACTGAGCAATTACAGAGTTTTCTGACAAAACAGGGCTGGAATTCGAAACAGCCAGATGCTTTCTCATTTGTTCCCATTTGGGACCTTTCAGCTGTTTTAAATGGCAGATATTGTACATCTCATTACAGAAACTAGGTGCCTAGTAAGTTGAAGGGACAACTATACCATCATGCATATTCATGAGACAATCCCGTCTCTTTCTGATGCTTAGCTGCAAAGTAGAACAACAACTCAAATTCTTGACACTAATGCAAAATGACTCACTCTGAGACAAGACTAGATGTAAGGATGTTTATTCCATGGCATGCAAATCAATCTATTCTATAATATTCCACTAGAATTTAGCATTTAGAACTATGAAGAGTTTTGAACCACATTTTCTAAAACATGCTCCTTTTGCAAGTATGGGTTGGTGAGTTACAGCTCTTTCAACCTTCTATCAGCAAATGCCAACCAGAAAAGGTCCGACTCGTCATTACTGGCCAATTTGGCCTAAACAGTGATCACCTCATAATATGGTATTCTTATTTTTAATTATAGAGATTCATATTAGCAATAGTGAAACCAGAGCAAAATTAATCATACTAATTCTACGGGGAGTGGGGAGGGAAATGGAAAAAATACTAGTCACCATGGAATATATTGTAGTATCCCATGGCTAGTGGTTAATTATGGGAATATCTCAGTTTTATGAGAATCCTCCTATAGCACATAAAGTTACGGGGCTCCAATTTGATTATGTAAACCCCATAATCTACCTCTACCCATGGAATATCACTATTCATTCTATGGAGTAATTTCAAAGTAGATAACCATGTTGAAAACAGAGACAACTTCATTTTTGGCAGATATTCCAGCCAAGTTGCATAGTAGACATTCTTCAGCCTATTCAGAATATCTCCCTGTGTTGTATTAGATAGAACAGATTGCCAGTCATATGATTTTAACTGACATCTAGCCAAAAAGAGATGTTTTGAAAGAGCTAGCATATACCTATGATGGTCTTGTGTTACCATTTTTTTACTTTGAAGAAAATTCTAATTTGTTACTCATTCTGAGTGAGGTATTCTCTCGTCATCTCATAGCCATGCATGTTGATGTCATTGTGAGAGGCACAAAGAAAGTGAGACTTTCCTTTGTGTGTGACTTCACCAATGCCAATGCTAATTTTGGAGGGGAAAAGCTGGTGGGAACTTTTCTCTTCTGTTCTGTTCTCTTCTCTCCTCTTTTCTTCTTTCTTTTCCCTTTTGTGCAATATGTAAAACCCATTCAGAAGGTAAATAGCTTTCATTTTTTTTGTTAAAGGCTATTCCATTGCAACAGGCCAATCACAATTCACGTGACTGATAGACTGTCTCTCTCCTATTGTATCTTTGGTGCATAAGCATATGGTTAATCATCCATCCCCCTCAGGTTGCAAATGCTTATCACAACTCATGTCCAAGCAGCAAACTTCCTCATAAGTAAATGTCCTTGT
>NW_010538240.1:167584-185514 GCF_000687285.1 Phaethon lepturus | reverse complement strand
TCAAACATCAAGAGGAAAAGAGGGCACAAACAATATTGCGTGTCTCCTATGAGCAATATGCCAACTACCCAATTGTAATGTGCAAGAGATGCCAGACTCTTGAGTACGTTAGCGGTCCGCTACAGAGTTACTTTCTTCTCAGAAATCCCTTGCTTTATAAAGTTCCTACCATTAACTACTCTGGTCCTCTCTGGGAACTAGAGGACTAAGAACTCTACGAGTTCAGTGCAATTCCACACTGGTATCCTGAGAATACGTGTAATTTTGGTTCAATGTGGAACTGTTTTGCCACCATCAGTGCTCTAAAATCAGCTGTTACCACAATATCCGTGAAGTATTGATAGTAATGGCAACCTATCTATTTCTGCAATAATTCAGAGGAACTATTTTTATATACATATACAAGCATATATATTTTAAGAAGTAGCAAAGCACACTTGTACTTCAGCTAACAAAATGGACTTGATAACACTGTTGCTGGAGTTCTGTTTCTGATAATTATTATGCACCACTAGTAGCAAAAAATATTGCCTGCATCTCTTAGCTTCCTAATAGAGAAAGATCTATATGTGTGCAAGACAAAAGTTAAAAATAATAAGCTCAGAACCGCACTGTTAAAACAAGATCTGCATTGCCTTGGATGTTGAGGTTCACTTATGTAATATGAAGCATTCATAGGCACTGACTTGTTCCTGAAACTATAACCTGCACATTATATGAAAACAGAGACATGCAAGCAGTGAAACAGCAGTTTCCCATACTGTAAAATATTTGGACTGGTTAACAGCACCTAACTGTAAACAACCAGTTAACGTTGTACTAGGAACACAGAATGGGTGCCTAATGTTTCTAAAATAATGCCTGAGTTGTCCAAGATATTTCTTGTAATTTTTAACTGTAAAGCTGTGACAGTGTCTAGGTGACATAAGGTCATATGATGTATATCTAATACATTATTCCAGAAAAAGCCTGTTTAGTTGCTCAGGTGTAAAGGATATCACATGAAGTTATTAATTCCATATATTATGTGTGGTGGAATGATTAAACACTTCACAAAAGAGTGATGAGTATGAAATAGTTCCACATATGACTATCTCTCTGTAGCCCTCTCATGCACCAAGTCAGCAGTTCACAGCTGTTCTTGATCCACACATGCAGAGCCAAGGGGCCTCTACCGAGAACTCTGCACAGCCACGTCCCAGTGCTTCCTCTCAGGCTAAGGAGCACTTTCCTGGCATGGACATGCAAACAGCAGAACTTTGCCCACAGGCTGCACAGCTGCTGCCAATGATGCTATGGCCATTTGCAGGCAAAGCAAAGATGGGTTGAGTTTAAATTCTGGTAGGTTTGAATTAAATTTTTAAATTGTCCCCAACACTCTCAGCAGCTCAGTCCTGGCTAATCTACACCTGGCAGGAGGGTATCTTTAAATAACAGCATTTGATTTTAATTTGATATAAAGAATGTCAGAGTTCAATCCTACCATGCCTCCCCTTGCTACAGCAACCCTTGCTGCTCTCCATCCCATCTAATCCTGTCAATGGGTGGCAGGGAAAGAAGCAGAAGGGAAGGCATTTCAGAGTAGAGGACGGCAGTGCTATTGCTGCAGGCAGGACTTCACCAGCAGCATTAAGAAAGTAGAGATTTCCTCTATACCAAAAAACCTTCTTCAAGGCAGCGTCTGATGTTGGTAAATTCTTAAGATACTGCTTATGTCATGCCTGAAGGAACTGGGCCTGATACAAAGGAGAAGATCTCACCTGACCAATTTGAGAAAAATTCCTTGACCTGGGGATATCCCAGACTACAGAGAACCAGTTGTCCCCTCACTTAAAATATACACACCAAGTTCTAGCATTACCATATCAAACTATTAACTTTGTTATGTTGCAGTGTTGTTTACAGGCCCCATTCAAGATCAGGGCTTCGTTTTGCTGTTGTCCTATATGTGACAACCACCACATTACAATCAAATACCCAACAGGCTAAGTAGACAGCAAAGAGAAAATGGAAGTAATCTCCAGTATTTTTCTTTGACATAGGGCTTAATTTAATTGAGCAAGATCAGTTGAAAGGTCTGTGGCAAAGCCACTAGTTGGACAAGCATCGGTCATAACCACAGTCTGCTGTGCTGCAGTGTCTTTTATCTAAAGGCTTCTGAGTATTCCAAACAGTCGGTATCATAACAGAAAAACAGAGAAAAAGGCAAAGCAAAATTTGCTTCAAATGGAAGCAAAACAGAAAAAGCCAGTTTCAACCACTTAAACTTAGCTGGTTTCTGTCCCAAACCACACACTGTCCTACAGGTATAAGTAATTTATCTCAGTGGAGATAAGTGAAATACTTTAAGGTATAAGTTTGTAAGAAAACCTCAAAACATACAAAACAAATCTTGAAAGCTCTCAGTTTTGTTCTGAAAATGTTACTCAGCTCTCCAGGCCCTCTCTTCTGTGAGCTGTGTGCTTACCTGAAGGATAGGTTGACTTCATGGTTACATCTTAAAGTTGCCATAGGATGAAGTGGTGAATGTCGTTTTCCAGCACTGTAAAAGAAATTTAGAATATTAATGCAATTCATAACTTCATTTGATGTCTACAGTACTGTCTGGTGCCACAGAGCACCAATGTCTTAAGAATGCATCCATGATACATAAGCACAGGTAATGGGTTATTTTCAGTTTGTTCGGATTTAACCCAAGTTTTTATTGTTTTCATATATATATTTACAACACCAGCACACACAGTGTTTATATTGACTTTAATATGGCCAAAATATGAATTTCTCACCTCTCTGATCCTGTCTGCATGCAGCTTCACTTAAACTATGCTCCAAGGATATCATATCTTCATACAAATATATTGTGCAGTTTGTGCAGCCTTTTTCACAGTGTATGGCAAAATTCTCTATTCATTGCATAGCTGCAAAATATGGAAGAAATATTACTAGAATTCAGGCACCTAAGAGAAGAGGGGAAATGTCTGTTATTACTAATACAGTCTTTAGCTTCAGAAAAACTTCTGTGGTTGTTTTACTTACCTGCCCAAAAAACAATTTTCCATAACCCACTCCTTGACTATTCCTATGTCTGAATAGTTAAAGCAATCCAAGTCTATCACTGACAGAGAAGAACTACATAGTTATAGTGACTCCAGTGTACTTCATGGTGAACTGGAGCAAGCTGTGACATTAGGAACCTATTATTTCAATGCAATTTCCTGAGAGAGAGCTGATCTCCTTTTAAAGAAATAATGTGGAATTACCCATTTCAGCTTTATCATTCATGCTTTCTGAAGGAGCTGCTCTTTTCTCAGGGCTTCATTTTTCATCCCTTCTGTCACCATAACCTAAACAACCTGTATTCCTTGTGTAACACACGGTTCTAACGTCAGAAGTGTGCTGAGCACTGTAATTCTAGTGCCAATGCCCAGTGGGAGCTGGGGACTCTTGGCAGTTCTTGTAACAGGCCCATTATGCTGCCTAACATTTCGCTGTAGTTTGTGAACTTCAGCGGCTTTTATGGATAGCAAAGCATTGTTAAAGCCACAAGTATGTAGTCATTGTGGTGGTCCTTCAATCCACAGGGAAGCAAATTCTCTGATCAAATGCTTTGAACATTAAAAAAAAATCTCATCTAATTTTAAGTGTCATAAAACCTTTGACCCTCTCTGTAAGATGGATAGTAGACAGCAATGTAACTGCAAAGATTGTAGGTCTGTTTCAGCTCAAAAGACTTTAATGTTTAAAAGTACTGGACATAAAAAATACTAAAAAGGCGGGAGAAAAGGTAGTAGAGAGATGTTTTTTCTCTCCTCCCTATTCTTAGCCTTCAAAAATCCAAAATGGCAAATGAGGTAATGGTCGCATCTTAACATCACTCAAGATGGAGTCCTCTGGATGTAACGTAGAAATTGTAAATGCTCAAAATAAAAGGAATACTCAGTCCTTGTAATCTAACTTAAGATGCATTTGCCTGAGGTCCCCCTTATACTGGAAGAGAAGTCAGGCAGTCTCAGAGAGTAATTCATTCATTTATGATCTGAATTGCCCTCTGGAGGCGGCTTTCTCCATAAGTGATCTCAGTGACTGCTACTCTAACTTAAGATCCTCAGTTAAGTGCCTATAGTTACCTGGAAGCAATTTGGATCTATTCCTTGCCCGCTGCCCCATGTGGCATTTCTGCAATTTCATAGCTGTGGATCACATGCAAAGCAGAATTTATAACTAATATAATATAATACTTTGTTGTACAATTATTCACCTGTCATTTCCTGTAGAGATACAATGGGTGAGTGTCACTTGCAGTACAGTGCTGGTTTACTTTAGAATTTGAGTAAAAAATAACATCCTCTATACCAAGTCACTTGAAAACAAAAATGAGGAGCTATGAATACAAGCACAGCACTTTAGGTTTCCCACTTTTATCTGCCACTAAGAGAGACATTAAAAAACTTCTTTAAAAAAAACATCCCCACACAGGCCCCTGTGGTCTGGCCACAGCCAGTGATGAGTGCGTGTAGGGGCAGCAATGCACTAAGCTGAAAAACAATAGCAGAACTAAATAATAAGTCTTAGCATTTTTCATGCTTTAATAACTTAATGAGCATGAGGCACTTTAAGTGATGGGAAAACACAGGTGCAAGCACTCCAGCCAAATAAGGCCAACCTGTGCCAATCCTCCAGCACAAGGCAGATGTAAATATGGTAAATCCTCTTTCTCGAGCACGTGCCTGCCACTGCAGCTCCCATGCCATCCAGTGCAGAATGCATTCCTGGGATATGAAAGAGGTACTCTTGGCATCTCTCCCTTCTGCTGGACTGAGTATGACTGGTGTTTGCAGGATAGATACAACAAAAGGAATCTCTGTGCAAGAAACACATCTCTGCTGCAGTAGAACTAGACAGACAAGATGACTTACCCAACACTACAAATGGCCAGGGACAAAGGGGTTTAGGATGTGAAGTCCCAGTTCTGTGCCCAGTCCACCGGCTCATATCCCTCTTACTCTGTACTTGGTGGAAATTTTCTCCAAGCCTTTGGGCTACTTGCTTGTCTGTTTATAAGCACAAAGCTGAAATAACAAGCAATCTACCATTCCTGCTGTCATTGTTCTTTGTATTCATCCATGCTCCATGTCTCAGACACCTTCCATACTGTACAGATCATCATACTGTATTCTTCAGCCAGAGCGATAATGTAAGATTGTAGCATGAGTCACCTGACTCCGTTTTCCCGCAATGTCTACCTGACCCGTCAACGACCCACAGCACTCATAAAATATGGTGTTAGTGAGACTCTCAGAAGTCCAGGATGGGTGTGAAACCCCAGAAGTGTCAAGATAAAACTAGGAAGGATCTTCCAGAGCTCGTTGCAATGCAGCACTTCCAGGAGCAACAGTTCTCAGCACTGCATTAAGCACATATCAATAATATCTGTAATAGCAAGATGCACTGGATCTACTTAACTAGAGCTCCTGTATTTCCTCTAGCAGTACCAATAGGTAGGCAGCCAACATACTGTCACCTCACTTCAAGAAGTAGTACCTCTCAAAGGTGATATTCTCTGGGAGTGATGTTACTATGTTGGCCAGTTAGTACTGGGAGAGGTGGTCACCACCGTCACTGGAATGCCTTAACTGGGGGACACGGCTTCCTGGAGGGACCCAGGTCAACACAGTGGTGAGTAAATGTTGAAGAGGTAGGTTGGGTCGGAAGGATTCTGTGTATTCATGTAGCATACTAAATTCTGCTGTCGTCCCAGTGTAAAGTCCATCCGTGTGATATCTACTCAGAAGAGCTTCACGTACAGTAATATAAAAAACAGGGAACTTTAATAAAGATACCTAGAACTAACAAAGATTTTTATTTTAATGGCCTTAGAATATTGGGGTAACTAAAACTGAGTTGTTATACAGGAATCTTAATTTTTTTACATGTTCTTCACATTTTCTCTCTCTTTTTCTCTTTCTCTCTTTCACTCCGTTTGTTAACATTTCCTTGTTATTACTGTACGTTGCTTGCAACTTGTGTATGTTACAGACTGTCACATTTTATTCTGTGAAGTTTTTCTCCAATTCCCATCAACCTGAGCTCCATGTTGGGCAGCCGAGGAGATTACAATACAGTTCTTTAATGCAAAAGAACAAGGAATGTCACAGATTATAGGTAACATCACTGAGGTTGTGACACAAAACCTGATGCGAGGTATTAATGCAAAGAGTAAGTACTTGGTATGACAATAGAACTACTTAGTTAAATTACTTTCTTTTTTTCAGATAGTCTGCATGGGAAAAAATTAATTTTCATTATTCTCCAGCAGAAAAAATTCCCAAACCTACCAATTTAGGATTTTTTCCACTGCCATTTTGAAAACCAGTGATGTCCATTGCTGATGCATCATTACTCATTTTCAAAGGTTTAAACCCATATTTTCTATGCTGTTCTTCTCTATGCTATACTTCCTTCCATATTCTCCAAGCCATAACTTCATCACTTCATCATCCTTTGTCTGTGGTTTAATATACCTTCTCTATAATTCCTTTTCTATTTTAATATAGTTATACCCCTTTCACTCTAAGGACCTGATTTAACAACAATAAAAATAAGCCCCTACCCATGGGAACCATATTTCTTATTCCTGCATGAGGCTCTGGAGTCCATAAAAATTGATTTATGTAGCCGAAGATGGTCTGGCACAGCAGCATAGTTGTTATTTTGCTGAATCAGGTCCTGAGCAAAGTATTTTGTTACAATGTCCCCCAATTACCACCAAACACTACTTTGAAAGAATGGTAAAAAATAGCTGATAGACATTTCTGATACTTTTCTAGAGGGACAGCATGAAATTTATCACTACTAATCTTATTTTTAATCGTCTAGTAAATTCTGTGTTAACTCAGAAATCACTATAGCCATGTACTAACTCAAGAAAAGCATATTTTTCTCAGTGTGCAGTTCCTTTACTTCCTGAGTTGCTATTATGCTCTGACCCTCCCTTACTCAGTGAAGAAGCACAGCAGAGTTTAGATGGAGTCTAGTATAAAAAAATGAAGTGATTTAGACTGATGCAACTGATGAGTGACCAATGAATATTAATGGACAGTAAACACTATCCAGGCAACTAAAACAGAAACAACTTGCTAACAGGAGTGAAGTTGGAATTAAAGAGACTCAAGAGAGTAGGGAATTGAATTGTAAATATTTCCTTTTGATGCAACATCTCAGAGAGAAATTTAGGGATATAAAAATCAATGGGTATTTTCAGATGCTAAGCAGCTTTTAACCCCTCCACAAATCAGAGTAAACATCTTTGGATACTTGGATTCACACTCTTAATTTCGTCATAATAATTTGCTTAGCAGAAGAAGTACCAGGCAAAAGTGATGCTGCAAAAATAGGATGCAAAATGAATGTAAAATCTTTGCATTTTCTCTAGAATAAAGACAGCTTGGAAATTCTGTCCTCAACCAGCAACTACAGCAGCCTCACAACTGCTCTACCTCCCACTTGCAGCTAACAGGCTTGTAACTAAGAAAAGCTAGAGCACAGCAGTTCACCCTCACCTTGGCCATGCGATCTCTGTTCTTGTGCCATTCTGTCACTAGCCCAAGAGCCAGGGAAAACCATCATACCAAGAGTTTCCCCTTGCTGGCATAGTAGGACAGAACTAACGTTTTCCACATTAACAGCCCTTTTATATCAGCAGAAAAGTGCATAAGGTCTGAAAAACAGAAGCGTAATTAACTCACTCAATGGACAATGTCAGGAGTGGGACTATCCACAGACCGTAATAATGGCAATCCCAGGTTTGGGATCAGGGCTATAAGAACACAGCTGAGATCTAGACAAGCTGTAAATTCATTTTTAGGTGTACATGGGGTGGTGGTATGGAATGTAACTTTAGTCAGACAAGGTCTCCCCAGTAGAAAGATCTTAATCTTTCAAACAACTTCCTGTCTCAATTCTGGCCCTGCTTTGCACTCAACTGCTCCTACCTCCTTCCTGCTTGTCAACCCCTTCCCTTTTAAAAGGGCTGCAGAATCTTGAAGTCCCCCAAGCCTTTGTGGAATGGCAAATGGCTATTCAGGGAAGTTACAGGGAGTCAAGCTGGGTCCTTGTCTCTTTTAATCCTTAAACAAGCTATCCTTGTTTAAGGATTAGAAAACATTTAGGATTTAAGAACACAGTCAGGCTGTGTTCTTCTGGAAATGATTGCCAGTGACCTAATGTGATCAAAGGAAACAGCACCATATCTCTTAATTGCTGTGTTTCTGATCTAGGGCTGAAAAGACCCCAACTTCTTCAGCACAATGTCAAAGATTCTGGCATGGTTCATGTGGCCAGATACTGACTCATGGGTAAATATGCATGAATACCATGCTATGAATTGTGGAGTTTCTCTCAGCCCTGTTTCAGTCAAAGTGGTTATGGCCTACAGAAGTTCCTATAAGGACTGGAAAAGGCATTGTATTTCCAATCGGGTAAAGGACTGAAAATGGTCCCTCCGAGAGTGCCTGTCAACTCATCCAGTCTTCGGGGTAAGTGACCACTTCACAGCTCTCTAGACACATGGGAGACAATGGAGGGGGGCAGCTACAACCCCAAGAGGAAGCAGTGTGAGCTGGGACCATCCCTGGCCCACATGCAATTTCTGAAGACATCTAAGATAAGAAGGGTAGACCAGGAACTTGTTTCTTGGCAGCTGTTGGACAATGGCAGTGTTTGCTTAAAGAAAGAGGACTGGGGTGACTTTTCCAGTGCAGGTACCACTTCTGTACAAGTGCCACATTTCCAAGCATAGATTGAGGTCAATGAATATAGGTGGAGATTCAGTGCCAGAGTCTAGCTTATAATCAAAACCAGCAGCACTGGTAAAGTCACTATGACAGTGTCAAACCGTTTGCTGTGACAAGAGAGATGAACCATGCAGCAAGTACACGGGCAATCTCTACTGTGCTTCTCCACAATAAGCAGAGTATACTAATGCGAAATCCAGTAGTTCTCCTAAGTTTGTGTTTTTTCAGAATCCCTCCCCCCATTGTGAAATTCAGTGTTTGCTTGGAAACACCAGAGGCATTTTAATAGTACTTTTCTGCAAATGAAGGTAGATGAGATAGGAAAAAGAAAGTGGAAACCACACAAATGAGGTAGTTGTAAAACAAACTACTCACCTGGGAGATCTGCCGAATACTTTCTTTAGCCTCTCAGCCAAATCTCTGCAGGAGAATGTTTAAAGCTGGTGTAGTTAACTAGGTATTTACAGATAGGACAATTATGGAGCTAAGGTGCCAAGCTGAGAGTCAGAAGATTTTGTTGTAAATAACCTCTTACATAGAAGTGGGCAAGTCATTTCACTGCATGGTAGTCCTACCCAACTGTAAGAGATGATAGCACTGACGTTTCTTCATGAAACAGAACCTAAAGAACAAATATGCAGTACAAGCCTAATTCAGATTCTGCTAGCAGAGATGGAGAGACTCATGTGAATTTGGTAGGCCAGAATCAAGCCTTAGAAGTTTTAAGCACCTAGAAATAGTCGTCATTGGTTTGACTAGACTGGTAGTGGCCAGGCAGTAATGGTTTCAGCAGTTTTGCTTTATCTGGACATCTCTCAAACCCATAGTCAATCTTGGAAAAAGCATGCAAACTGAAACTTAAGAAATCAACCTAAAATAACATCATTTCATTCCATCTCTAGATCTCATTCCTGAAATTGTTCAGCATGTAGATCTGCTAATTAAAACAATGGGAACTTCTAACTGTGGGCCGATGACAGCGATGTTTTCTTTATTCCCATTACAGGCTAATCACATACTAAGTATCATGTGATTGCTGAGTCCTACCTTCAGAGAATTAGGTGCTGCAGACAGTGGTTTGGAACACAGATACTCTACTTAACATTACTTATGTACATCAGCAATAGATGCAGTCTTTTGTGCTAGTAATTTCTCTGCTTCCAAAATATTTAGCAAAATTGCCATTGTGGATTAGCATTGCTATCCAGAATGTGATCCCTAAGGCATCGCCCTTGCATGGAATGTTCAAGGGACATTAGTAGGACAGTTCAGTGATTTGTCCACGTTTCCAGCTACTCTGTTCTCTGCCTATTGAATAGAAGATAACAAGGTTGTGAATTTTCAACAAGTATAGAGAAAAATTCATCAGTGCTAAAGGACCCTGAGGAGGCTGCAAGAGCAAGTTCCAGCTCAAGTTGCTAGGGAGGTATAATGCAATTTAAGAAATTAAATTAATTCCAAGAAAGGTCAATTTTCATGTCATTCAAGTACAACAGAGCCTGCAAGCTACTTCCAAAAGGATCAATGACTGTTACCAGTGGGCAGCCTGACTCACAACCACTCTGTTCCAAAGTGTTTTGAGCTCCAGAAATGGACCCAGTGCTCCCTCCAACACTAACAGTTCAGTTTGCAAATCCAGGCTCAGGTATAGCAGTAGGAGTCTTGGAGGTTTCAATGCAGAGCTCTGCTGACACAGCTGCCTCCCTCATTTCAGGATTAGAGCCATCAGCTTGTAGCAGTAGAGGCTTATGAAGAAGCTCAATTCTTTGCTCATTCCCATGAGGACAGCAGCTCTCCCCAAACACAGTTAAGTGATTTTTAAATGAGCAGCTCAGTACCTGCAATATCACAATTACTATGGCAGCTATACCAGGTTTTTGTGCAAACAGTGGTATTAAATAGCAGGGAGTATTACAAACAGAAAGGAATTGCAACTCAGTGCAACCTTAAAACTTTAGATTCCTATTGAAATGCACCTACAGCTTTTGCCAGTTTTTTAAATGTATTGAGAGCCCTAATTATTTCATTGCTCACAAAACAAAATGTTCCTACCTCCCTCTTTAGGGAAATAGTTGGCTAATTCTGCATGGAGAAGAAAGGAGGCAGAGGTGAAATCTGCAGAAAAGACTGTTATGAAAAAACAGTTACAGCTAAATAAAAGGCACAGAATGCAATTACTGGGGCATGGATAGATACATAGTACGTGTCATATACATGTGCGTCCGTGTGTGTATGCAAAGCAACAAATATAATTTCAAAAGGCTTTTGCTTACTACTCATCTGTGTTGTCCATCTGAAACCAGAGGATCAGAATCATATTTCCAAACCCTACCTAATGTGTTTTTCTTTTGGGCTTGTTTTACCACTTGGCTTCAAAACCATTGAAAAATAAATTACAGCATCATGTAGCATTCAGAACAAGCTAGTACACGAATCTGGAAGAGGCACTGAAATGAAGTCTATCCATTGAGATTGTCTTTCCTTAAAGACTTGCAGAACCACCCATTGCCTTACAGTGTCTAGGTAATAAGCATTGTGCAACCGAGGTGTAGGATGCTGCCAATACTACTGAGTTAACATATCTCAGCATTTGTGAAACTTCAGAAGGCACATTTTGACTGTTTTTCGCTCCCTTCAACCAAAATACTCATATCGAGCTATGCCATGTTTCAAGTATATTCTCAATACACTAATTTGCACTTTAAAACCCTGTAATAAATCCTACACTAAATAGCACTTTAAATTGTTTATAAACATCAAGCAAGTCACACAGAGAAAACGTACTATTCTCAGTCTATCCTCATGGGAATGTGTGGAGCAAAATGCGCAAATCTGACAACCTATTTTCATTATTTACAGACGACAGTAAATTTTACTCTATCTATTTTCCAAATTCATGGCCTGCTGTAGTGTTTTCTATGTGTAGTGTCCTGTGCTGGCATTGCAAATACTGAGTGTGTTTCAGAAGAGAACATCAGAAAATGGATTGCTTTTTTAAAAATCCATGTTCTGCTGTCATATTTCCATATGTAACGTACTCTGTGTGTCTAAAACGTGTACAGCCATTCTGCACAACTAATACTGGAAACACTATAGAACGATCTGGGTAAATTCTGGGGAGAGGAAGAGCAGGAATTTTGCTGTCAGTAATATTGCACAAGGTATAAATCAGCACAGAGTATACTCAAATACTAAAACACAACTCACAGTCCACTGCCTCTTGAAAGCTCTGAGCGACAGTAGGCTTCATGACAAACAGGTCATTCATGCACCATCCAACATCATGCAAAAACATAATCCGATTTCTAACCGCGGTCTTCTGCTCACAGGACTAGGAACCAATGCACGTGCGTTTCTGAAACTGCCCCTCTATGTGGAAGTACAGGTGGCTGCTGTTACACCTAACGCGATCACGTTTTGTTTCTCCTCCCACTTAACGAACTTTATTTTATTTTGGTGCAGTGCACATGAATGCAGTGTCTAGGACAGATGTGCTATCTTTTATAGTGTCGCTATAGAACTCTTTAGCAGTGAACCCTTAATTTGCAGCTGGAACTCTAATAAACAGTGCATAGTGTTTCAATAGCCTTCTGCTTATATGTTTGAAGATTCGAAACTGAATGGTGAGGTGGCCAAGGCGGCGCTGGCAAACGAAGACTGTCCCCACATAGACCAGGCTATTACGCCTGATGAGGGCCTGCCCTTTACACGCTCTGGCACTCGGGAGAGATATGGACCCTGCTTCCTCTTATCAACCGGGGAATATCCCTGCCCGCCTGATGGAGGAATAAGAAAGGGTATGTAGCTGGGGTCCTGTAACCATGTAGTTAGCAACCGGTTTAAATAAGTAAGAGAAAGGCAGCTGTAGCTGTAGCACGCAATAGTGCGCTTGCTGTAGAGATGCACGTTTGGGCTGGAAACCACCACCTGATGTCTGCATTTGGAGTTTCTAACCTATTCTTTCAGAAAGAAAAGCCTGAGGAGCTGTAACTACCCCATGCAGCTACGCTAGGCAGTCAGTCTTCCACCCCAGCTGGTACAGTAAGCTTTAGTGGAAGCTGCTCTACAATGTCCTTAAATTAGGCCATCCTCCAAGGAGAGGCCAATTAACATTTCATAGCAATGAAGGTTTGCAACTTGGAAAGCTCACAGATCTTACCAGACTGAGCAGCACAGATTTGGAGGTGGCAGACAGAAAAGATAAAACACAAATGCAAAACATGCTCAAGAAATATGAAATTATTATTTGGCTACCTTAACAGAGCACTAAAACAAATTATTTGGATATTCATAACTGTTTAGTTCAACAGAGAAAGAGAAGCATACAAGAACATCTGTTAGCACAGGTGTCATACAATTGGAAAATAATCCACCTAAAATCACTCTCCTTTCATAAATAAATCATTACTAGTTAGTTTCTCAGACTTCTGACAGCTACAGATCTCTTGGAAGTAACTGCATTTTAGTTTGCTAATGGTCAGAATAATCTATTTTGCAACAGAAGTCAAATCAAATGTAAAAAAAAACTTCCCTTCTTAAAATAGGCTATTTTGTTTAAATACTTTAACATGAGGAAACCATACAAACCAAAATTAGAGTTACATATATATGCATCAAAGTTGATAAGGAATGGGAAAATTGGAAAAGAAATCTCTCTCTTCAAATCAGTGTTTATCACTGGTGTACTGTATATAGTACATAATATAGTCAATATTTTAAAACTGCAAAGATTGTATGATGTAACCATACACTGAGTATGGAGTATAGAATTCTCATGTGCCATTGTATGATGGGCAATAGTTATAGTAAATGCCAGTTATAGATAGTGTATGTAATTATAAGTTTAAAGCTTATCATCAACAAAGATATAGTTGGACCACAAGACTTTCATATGAAAGTATATCCTCTAAAATTTACCTTTGTAGCAAAGTGTTTTACTTGATTCTGTATTGGATAAGCATTAGCCGCGTTCATTCAGCCTGGGCGAGTTCAGGTGGTTCCAGTGGATCAGGGGAACACTCCAAATGGCACATCCTTCGGGATGAGGAATGTATGGTTTTCACGATGCACTGCAACTGCCTCTCGTTACTGAATGAAACAGAGGCTGGTTGGCTAAAGAGTAATATACGTCAGCATATTGTTGGCCTGTTTGAAACACGTTGAGAGCATCTTAATTGTTGTTCCAACAAAATTTCATCCATACTTTGTGCAACTCTCTGTACACTTGCTGAGCTGTTTACATGCATGTCTGAAAAAGAAGGGGGGGAGGGAAGGGTGGGGGAGGGAAACCGAATGCATGCAATTTTGTTTTCTTTTTTTTTTTTTTAATGCTGAGAACAAAGGAGTAGTATCTCTACAGCAACACAGTAAATTCGATGGATTTTGCTGCCTTTTCCCCCTCCTGCCCCCAAAGATACCAGAAACCTTAATTGTACCTGAGGTCAAAACGCATGAAGTGGAAGGGTCAGGTATGCGTGAGTGTAATCCCTCCCACTGACTCTCTTTTTTTTTAGGGTACAACCATGTTGCTGCGTGTAGGATCAATTACATAGCCTGACCACCCTTGAGATATGACGATTTTTTTTTAAAACATACATTTTTTAAACTTGTTCTTTAGTTCAATGGCCTTCTGAGTCATGTTGCAAGCGATACTACTCTTGGCATGTCCATGCATGCAGATGCTATTGAACTGGCTACAATGTTGACCTCATTCTTAGTCCATTCTGTCATTGATCCAATGCTGTACTTTGCATTTTTCTTTTAAATGAAGGTTACGAAATGTCACGGAGCCTTAACAGCATAGCTGGCATAAGTGGAAAAGCGATAGGATTATCCTCAGTGTCTGCGCCCTACAGTTCTCCTAGTCCAGTGAGACGTTCTTGGTCTCCCATCCCATCTATTTTGTAGCATGGATCAGTAGCAGAGAATGGTCTAAAAAGCTTTATTTTCAATTAGCCTATGCTATGTTGCATATAATCCAGGTGACTAAGTCTGAAGATGCAATGTCTCACAGTAGCACCTGCTGGGAATGGTGTTACTACTGATGCTAGGTGACAACACTCCTAACTAGCACTCAGATGACAATAGGCAGGCATTTACGTAGTACTGGTGGGCCATACGCGCTGCATGGTATCAGTACAGAGGATGAAGGGTAGATGCACCAGATAAGTTTCCTTCCTGGTGCATCATGCTAGTATATGCTTATTTTGGCTAATGGTGGATCTACTGGCTCTGTATGGAATGGGTTAGGCATTTAGTCGATGCTGAACCATGACAACGATGGAAGATTTTGCTTTTCTCAGGATATTTTTGAGCCATAGGAACCCTGCAGGAGTTTGAGCAAACAAGCACAGTAGGATGAAACTTTGCATGGGCGCCTATTTTAAGCTGAAAGCAATACTCAGACACACTGTAGAGAGGTCTCAGTCTGGCTGACTGCATGGAAAAAAAAATCCTGTTGAAGAAGAATATGGCTGCCTCTGCATGTAGCTATTTCACCTTTTCCTCCTTCCTTTAAAACTAAGATGCCAAGCTTGATGTGAAAAGCGCAGGGAAGAAGCTCAAGTACTGATTGTATTCTTTACATGCAGATCTTTGCAAAGAAAGTCCAGTCATTGCTAAATATATGCCAACAGAGGCAGTCAGAGTGACCTGACAAGGCGAGATGGAGATGAACATTGATGGCTAATAAACATCTGTGTGGAACTGTGCAGGCATAGAAGACCTTCTCATTGGGACAAAGTTAACTCGCTCCATGCAGGTTTTATGGATGATTCTTCGTGGTTTTGGAGTTGTACTAGAGATGCAGGCTTTTTCTACGGCCAAAATGTAACAAAACTGTAGAAGATCCTTTTTTTTTAATCTATTTTTTTGTTCCATAGCATGAATTGCATGAAGACAAAAATTAAAAAAAAAAAAAAAACAAAACAAAACAAACAAAAAACAAGAAACACTGCAAATGTATGATTGAGGAGAAAAAAAAAAAGCAAAGTTATATATTTTCTTTCAAAGCTCTTTACTTTTACATACATTGTTGTAGCCAAAATGTAAAACATCATAAAACTGTACATTTCTTTGCTATGGATTGCTTCTTTTTGTATACAAGATACAGAGTAATGGTTTTAAAAAGTGCAATCAGGCAGTCATCGGTCATATTGACCACGCCTTCACAGTTCATCACACCGACATGGAAATCAAGAACTTTTAATCCAACTACAAGTGTATAAAAATAAGAAAAACTTTTTCCTGTCTGTTTTTGTTGGCATGCTTGTGACACATGGGACCTTCCTTCGGACCTGACAGTAATAGCTGGTCTAGATTTAATTTTCCAGCTCTGGTTATGTTGTATTTTATTGATGTATAGATCCAACGTAAAGACCCTTCATAAATTGTTCATATTAAGTAATCAGTATGAATTTTAAACAAAAGAGGTGTTATTTTAAAACTGGGACTTATAGTACAAAATCAGGAAAATACTCAAGTATAAATGGTCTCAAAGTTTAAGAAACAAGACAACAGCATTGTATGCAATTTAGTACTGAGTAAAATGCATGCACAATGTTATGCAAAACAATTCTAGCATGAAATAAATTTTGTATCATGGTTTCAGTGCCTGCTGTATAGTGTAAAGGGGAATCCTTTCCTGAAGCAATCAGGGGTTTCCAGAGACTTGCTTCTAAAATCTTGAATAAATACAGTGTTCTCAACAGAAACATAGGAGAAAAGCTTGGTATTGCTTTGGTTCTACAATGCTAATTTTGGTTAGTAGATAATAAATGAAGCCTGCAAACACTTGATACAACCGACGTCTGAAGAATTCACACCATTAGTAATTTTATGAGAGAAGACTAAAAAACCCTATAATTATCTAGGTATCTTCCTTTTCCCTCCCCAACAATAATAAAAGTTTGTCTTTTTAGCTGATTAAATGAATTCAGTTTTTCTTACTTCTTTGGGCCCCGTCCTTCACTTGTTCTTCACTGAGCCACAGCAGTCTACCTGATACGAAACTCTGAAAGAAATCCAGGTGTCCAAGGCACACTTTATTTGCCACACAAAACATGCAGCAGTAAGAACCAAGAAACACAATGGGATTAAATTTCATTTTAGATCCTACAAATGACAGCTATGGACTATGTGTCAACAGTGTTAGAGTTGCTTTATCATTTTTGGTAAAGTACTTCTATAAGGAAGGATACATACCTTTAACCCCACATGAGGAACTTCAAAAGAGCTGCCAACCTTCTAGACAAGCTACAGCATCTGCAACTGCTGATGAGAATGGAAATATAAAGGAACAGTATCCTTATGGTCTGGAGGAAGTATAGATTAAACCCCCCAAAACCAGAAGAAACACTCATGGCTCTGGTAAGTGCTAAATTATAAACAAAAAAGCCCAACTGCAGCTGGACCTTGTCTTCACAAAACAGTACTCCAAAAGGGAAATCAAGGAAGACCTCAAGCTGTGTTTTAGGAATAGGAGAAAGGTTAATAATCTGAATTTGTACATAATTAGAAAACTCCTTTGTAGTCCTTGATGTAGCATTACGTACCTGATTTCTACTTCAGTAGACGACCCTTTCTCACATGAACTATTTTTTCTCCCACTGTTTCTATGCTGTTATTCTGAGCTGATAAATGGGCAATTTCTTGCCTCCAGAGGTAAGATCCAGGTTAATCCAGGATCGAAAAGTTACCTAATGAACAACTGTTCCTTTTATAAAGTATTGAGAATCCAGAAATAGATTTATCTGCCCCGTTTTTTATTTAACACTAACTCAAGTGCCCAGAGTAAAGGCTGCTCAAATTCTCCATTACCATAAGGAATACTAAAAATTCAGCCCTGTAAATCCCACATAGGTCTCCCCCTTCCACTGTGCTTTGCATATATATGAGTGTTAGCTAACAGGTTGGGTACATATGTCCTAAGGCAATTGTCATTCTGTGCTACTTTTTACATCTACTAGTCCCACCTCCATTTAGGTACTCCTCTCAGCTTATTCTGACTTGAGATAACCATGTCTTTTGGGTGACTTCTATAAACCCTTCAGAAACGGAACAGCGCTTCCTATGTACTGCCCTTCAGGAGATGCTCTAAACCTTAAGGTCAGTCTGACCCCACAGTTCCCTTTGCACAAC
>NW_010538240.1:118434-167553 GCF_000687285.1 Phaethon lepturus | reverse complement strand
GGGAAAGAGGGAGACAACTGGAAAACTTCAGAAGGAGCTGTTGCAGCAAATCCTGACACCGAATCCTAAGAGAAATTTACCATATCATGCCAGCTGCCTTACATTTAAGGAGCTTTGGCTAGGGTGTTATGATTAAAACGTTAATTCCTTCAAGCCTGCTCACTTCCACCACAGGAGGCATATATCTTGATTGAAGCGTTAAAACTATACACATGGCTAGATTCTGATGTCAGGCTCGCAGTAATGCCACCAACTACTTCTGACTTCACATCATCGTAAGTAAAAGCAGAACCATGTTCTGTAGTTCAGTTACACTCTGCCTGTTTCCTGCTGGGAATGAACATCTGTGTTTCGCCCTCTGCAAACTCTGCTTCCGGCAACAGACCCCCAGCTACAGGACTTGATGCTGCTCCTTCATCTGAACCTATTAGCAATTTGTGGTTTTATTACTTGCTAACATTAAAAGCGCACCTCAACCACACCTTCTACACATATATCTTTTCCTCTGACTGCATGAAGGTACGCAATTTTTTTTCTGGACCAACCTGACGTGTGAAACTGTCTCCACAACAATTTCAGACAGCAAGGATCTGAGAAGTGTTTCTGTTCTCTCACTCCAACAAAAAAATCTAGCTAATACCACTGTGGTAACAGTTAAGTGCAGCAGTCATTAATCTGGATAAAGTGATTTTTCACATAAATTGCCTTCTCTCTTCTTAAAGTTTCAGAGGCAAAAAGAAAATACATCACTGAAACAAATGGATGCTAGGACAAATGAGCAGACGGAAATACAGAAGAGAGCAAGCAGGGCTAAAGCAAGGGCATGTCAGAAAGGAATTGAGCACAGACCTGCTTACAAAAAAAGATGTCCTAAAAAAAAAAAAGTGCAGTTATTACCCTGACACTTTGCATATCCTTTTCATAGTTTCAAAACAAGGCAACCTACCTCTCTGCTTTCTATATATACCCTGGAAGCAACTTTGTCTCTGAGCTCACACTGAAACTAACTTCACTTGATGAAAACATGCTTAAATTATGCAGGTTATTTTTAAGTCACTCATTTACTTGAGTTTGGGCGTAAAATACCTGTCTGTTCAGAAGTCCCAAAGCCTCTGCATTCATCTAGGACTGTAGGTGCAACATTTATCTCTTAGTGGAACGCAAGTGCTATTTGCAGTCAAGAACAGTATTTGAATTCAAACTGAACTTCAAGTTAGAAAATGCATCCAGAACTGTGTCTCCTGACTGACTTTCCTTATCTTACAAAGCAAATGCTTTAAAACTAAAGACATTCATCCACCCCCCTGGAAAGAGGTACCCCTGGTTCAGGCTGACAAAGCCAGATTTTCAACCCTCAGCATTCACTTGAGCATTTGAAAAAACTTTATGCAAGTGCATAGGTCCAAACCTCTCCAGGTACCAAATATTAAGAGCGCATGCTCCAAGGCTTCTATTGGTTTCTCTACTGCCCATGGAGCAGAGGTTAGAGATTCCTTTGTCAGGAAAAGGCAAAGTATTGCAGTTGTATTAGGTCCAATATCACTCCAAGGTACCTGCACAGCTTCTGGACCCAAAGGGCTTAGCAGGGACAACACAGCCTATGCAGAGGCTGCAGACAGCGAGTCACACCAGCACAAACAGGAAACACATGGCTTGAGGTGAAGCAAATAAGCTCAGTAGGAGCCATGCTTTGTGGTGGTGATGTCAGTGTGGGTGACTGGAGAAGAGGCGCCAGTAGCACAAGAGGTGGGAAATGAGGGGGACACAGGATGGGTCTGGAAAACAGGTTATGCAAGTACGAGCGAGGGGAGCATATGAGGAAACAGCAATTGGGGGCTGGGGGGGCAGACAGAAAGAAGAGCAAGGAGAGAGGGAAGTAGTAGCAGTGAGGCTTACCTAAAAAAAACATTAAGGACCTCTAGTCTAGAAGGTAGAGCCTTGGCCTGGGACTCAGGAGACAGGAATTCTATTCTTGACTCCACTGTGGACACACTGGGTTACCTTGGTTAGGGCATTTCAATTTTTTGTGCCTCAGCTTCTGTTTCTGTGACATCCCTTTTTTAAAGTGTTCCGAGGTCAAAAGAGGAAAAGCAGTACTTAAGTAGGAATAGTTATAGTCTATCTACTCAGAATTAAGGCACCAGAGGAGAGAAGCATCCCTCCATTATTTAAAAGATGCCATGTTTCCTTGTCTGCAGAAGAGCACAATTCCCCTATAGGAATCCCTTTTCTTTTTTACTTTAAAGCAGAGAATTATTATGGAAAATGATTAAGCACCCACACAGTCAAAATGACAGAGCATCTTCATTACTGATTGGCAACACCTCTGCTGCCCTAATTTAGGTACCACATGTCTTCATACATTCAAATTAGTAAAAACAAAACAAAAGCTAAACTGGTTTGACATTTGCAGCAAAAAAACTAAAATCATGTCAGAACATTAAAAATCTCCCAATTCTTGGCCCCACTTCTAGATATAAAACAAAACCAAATGTAAAAATGCAGAGTCTTATAGCAAAGTGTTCACATACACTTAAAAGATTATGATGATTGGGGAGTACTGGAATCACAGTGAATTGAAATTCTGCAATTTCCACTGACAAAGTCTTGATCCCAAACCCTGCAGACAGAAATGGCCCCCCAAGATTGTACTGTATCTGAATAACAAAGTGGTCCATAGGCAAAGCAACCTGGAAATAGGTGAGAAAGATGAGAACTGAGAGGTTATTCAACACAAGAATTTGACTTAGACTCAATACTCTCCCAACCTGCAAAGGTTGAAAATGAATCAAAATCCAACATGTCACAAAATAAAAATGCCCGAGGAAGTTTTACAAACTAAACGTCACCGCTGGATTTTCTCATCCCCACAGCCTGCTTTTATTCAGGAATAATTACTTTGTTGCTCTTGTTTCTAATGAAGCTGAAAAATGCACTCTCCCAGTACTCTAAATTTATGCTTCCTCACTCTCCCACAAGGTAACAGGTGGTTCATCCAGGTCATAATTCAAACAGAGACCATTTTCGTTGCTGAGTATTTTCAGTCACACACTCTCTTTCCATGTTCTACAGAGGCATTAATGAGTAAAAACTACCTCTGCATTAAAAACAGCTCAATGCAGAGGCAACTGACAGATGAATCTGAATGAAATGCAGAAACAGCTAGAGAATGTGCCTTGCTTCAGTCCCTTCAACCCCTAAATGGGTTACAGAATAACAGCAGCTTTACACATGAAGTTTCTCCAAATTAACTTCAAAGGCACATATGCTAAACACCTCCCTTTACAGTTATTTTTTAGGACATTTGTCCAACAGAAGGCCATTTCCACACAACTAAAGCATTTTAATTCAAGGCTATTAAATCATTCTTTCTAACATGAAGTAAAACATCCAAGACCAGCATTTATCAGGAATTAAGAATAGCACAAAAGCTAAAAGAAAAGAACAAAGCACGTGCTACCTCTTTTTTTTGCACATAAATCAAGATATTGATACGTCAAAAGTTCAAATGTCCAATTATTTTTGTGTCAACTAGAGTTTTCAGCAATTCATTGTAAGCTCCACTTTTCCACTATGCACATTTTTAAGTGCAACCAAAACCACACAAGATGATTTTCTACCACAGACTGCATCCATTCCCAGCCTTTGGGAAGTAAGACTTACGTTTTCCTCTTCAGTATTTTTCTTGTTCCCTTTTCAGAATTTTCAGCTGCTCTGAACTATAAGCTGGTAGTAAATACCACAAGCATGACTCAAATACCGATGAAAAATTCTGGACTCTTTTTTAAGAAAATATCTAGCTAAAAGCAAAAACACGAGATTTGCCATATGCCATAGAAATATCAAAATTGCTAAGAGAACACAAGGGACTTTTTGGTGAAAACATAACATCACAATTTCAGTGACAAAGGTCTGTCATAATTTTGATTTCTAATACAAGGGAAAAGGAAGTAGAAGTCTCCAAATTACTTAGTTCTTGTTTAAATCGGATCAAGAGTTCATTGAATTTAATGGAAAAAATAATAACTATTTGATTAAGTGCTGGACTAGGTCACAGGCAAGATCTAAAAATTTCTGAGACTGGAAGGTGAGGACAGATGTTGCTGTTCCACCTGAAGAGAACTGGAAATTTCAAGATGTGCTATGAATGAGGAAGAAAACCCACTGCAGGTCAATAACTCATATTATTATTCATAAATAGTGGGAGTGAAGGAACAATGACATCCAAGAAATAGAATAGCTTGTCCCTCATCTCACTCCCACCATACCGGCAGTCTGGAATGCTGCTATCGCTGTGATTCAGTCTTCAGGACCTGTATCTTGAATCTGTCTTCCTCATCCACCCTCCTCTTCCCCTATGTTTTAGCTGACTACGTCAGGCTCTCTACTGCCATTCATTTAAATGTTTTTCCATGGTCACCTTTCTCCCGTACATTCAAACTGATCTCCTTCGTCCATTTTCCATCCTCATCTTTAGGTCTTATGACTCAAAAATGTCATATATTTGACGTCCTATAAAGCAAAATCAAATCACATTCTTCCCCTCCCCCTCAATTTCCTTGTGCTCAGCCACATAGCTGAGCAAAACCTCCTGTCATTCATGTAGAAGTGACCTTTATGGCAGTTGCAGATGGCAAGAACTAGTTAGTCACCAATAGGACTGACAACATGCAGACAGAGGAAGGAAACCAGTGTCATGTAAGAAGTGGTCACTGGGCAAACAGGAAGAAAGGCAGGCTTGAATTTTTCTTTCACACTTCAAATACAGGGTCCATCATTCTAAGCAGAAAAAGTCACTCAGGAATGCTACACAAAGTGAAGTAACATCAGTGACTGCCAAGCCGCCTAAACAAACCCTCCAAGAGACAGAAACTTCTGACACAACACAAACAACTTCCTACCAACATTCTTTAAAATGGAACAGGAACATCTTGCACAGGTGCACATGGAGGTTGCATGAGTAACAACTGCAGATATTCGAGGACTTCAAACAACAGAAGTACACACAACAGCCTCCTTCTCACTCTCAAACCAAAAGCCTGAAAGCTCTCTGGACTGAAGGTCAACAGTTCACAACTTGTTCTTCAGCAAAGCTCTGATATTAAGTTCACCTCTCCCCCTCCAATGTCAGTTCATTGGCAGGTTTGCTTATTTTCAGAAAATGGGAAAGTTTTCAGAGCAGCTACACAGACATCTGTTTACCTTGTTCCAGTGAGTTTTATATATATGAGATACGTATTTTATATATATAAAAAACCACAACAAACCTTATCAGTTTATTAGCATGTGAATGCAGAATGCTTACATAAAAGGCTTGCTTTGTTTAGCACTAAAGACCTGCATAAAGAAGTCTGTCTCCGCACGCACTGCAGAAGCATTGGCATAGCACACTGGCTCTGCATTTTGCCTTGCAGACACTGACCTTCTCCATCAGGACATCAACAGGCAACAGTCACTAAGGCCTGGATACCAGCAAGAAAGGAGGTTTCTTCACCTGATTAGGAACTTTTCACTCCCCTCCTTACAGTAGAAAGCCTTAGCTGATTTTGTACAGTGTTTTATTCTGCAAACAAAGCATACTGACATAAAAAACAGGGCATTCATATCTGAATGAATGAGCAACAACTTGTTTCTGACATTCAACCATGTACCATCTACAATGAATTATTATTCCCTCTTCATACTACAACAGCATCTAGAAGTCCTAACCAACAACAATGCATTTAATACATCAAGCTCTCACGACAAGTCATTACTTCCCAAATTTTCAATCTCTATAGGAAAGACAAAGGAGAGAAAATGCAGTTCTCCCCCTTTCAAAGATGAAGATCAGATGCAGATATGAATCGCAAGATCAGGACCAAGAACAAACCAAAGTACTCCTTTCTTTCCTCATCACCCCAAATCATTCTTTGCGCTTCCAAGTGTTCATGTTACAGATGTGAAAAACTGAACATTTTAAACAACCAAGTCACATTTATTTGTTACATAATTTGTGGATTCCTCTGAAATGAACTGCGGCAAACAACATACACATGCTCAGTATAGTAACCCCTATGTTATAGGGCACACATACAAGCTGTGATTAATCAAGGAACAGAATTATTTAGACGGTATGATTAATGAAACAAGATAACATGTTTGTTCAGTACACAGATTTTGGAGGAAAACAAAGTAGAAACCTCAGACAGAACTGTGAAAAATAGCATGAGAAACTGTTCAGTGCATATAATAGAGAGGTTGTGGTATCTAGAAAATGGCATTGAGGGAGTCAATAAATAGCAACTTACATAAGTAAAAAGTGAAAGAGTTTGCAGCCTGGAACAGTATATTGTCATGAAGAACAACCACCAACACATGGATTTAAAAAAACCCTTTACAATAGAAGTCTGAATTCTGCACTTGTTGCAGAGGTTCCATTTGATTATTCTTATTACAGATTCTTTCAGTATCTGTGATACAGTGATAACTATCTTCATAGTGAGTTCAAGTTTCTCATCCGTTGAATAGAAAAAGAAAATGCCTTTGAAAATTAGGCCATGAACTATAACTGCTATAAGACCAAGGGGGGAAAAAACCCTCACAACCCATATCACCACCTTAATTCCTTCCCCCTCATGTGTAAGCTGATCATTAGAAAGTCTTCCTGTTCAATTTCCTAAAAGCCCTTCTCTAAGTATTTTGTAATTCTGTAAGGTTTCTTCCCTGGCAAGCCTGTTTTAAAAATTAAACCACTGTTTAGCAACAGTAGGTCTCATTAAAAGGTGCATTTACCACACAGCAGTAGTCTCTATATTTAGAACTTAAAATACATCAAATACCACAGCAAATGTTAACTATTGTGGGTGGTAAACATCCAGTTTAATGGCATCCACTGTATTTGTGTAAAAAAATGTTTTAAATAGTTTCCAAAATTCTCCTCAACATAGGCAGCTACTACTATCAGAAATAACTTACACTTTTTCATTTCTCTTACCAGAACAAGTGTCAGGCCTAAGTTCTCTGCCAAGCACTCACCTGGAACAAGTACTGTGGGCATGCTTTAAACAGTACCCATCTGGGTTGTGAAACAGATGTAAAAAATAACCTGAAATTATCAGGAGCATTCTGGTCTGCCTTTTAGGCTGGAAAACTTGTAAAAACTTTCTGTTTAGATTTTGAGGTCTTCCTATTCACGGGCAGCTGGAAACACAGGAGCTATGTCGGATCAAGCATCCTCAACAGCTACAACAACTTAGGCCCTTTGACAAGAACTTTTCTGTTGTTTCCAAGAGCGCTTAGAAGTTTTCCTCCCTAAGCAGTAGCTTCAGAAACTTCAGGTTTGGTTTGCAAGTTAATGATAATTCATGCAGATCTGCATCCCTGTAAATCTACAATAAACTGATGTCTGGCACAGAAGATAATTCCTCAGAAATATTGCTCTTTTCACAGTTTAATCAAGATACAGCTAGTTCAGAAGGGCCTCATTTTCCCCTTTTGCCTGCCTTCTAAATTGTATGTCCTCTTTTAAAAAAAAATCCTAATCTTCTGTTTAAAATGTGTGTATGCATCTATTTATGTTCACTGGCATTTCTCTGTGATGCAAACTGGATTTTCTGAGATGCAGGGAGTTCTGGTAGAAGTTGGCAGGCACAGCACATGCTCATCATGGCGTAAAGATACAATAATAGAAGACCAGAAAGAGCCCTATGTCTCCACCTTCTCAGACCATTTCCTTAGACTGAATTTATACACTAATGATAAGTGATTAATCTGTTAGTTTCTTCCTCAAAGACTTCTCTGAAGAACAAGAAGTAGCCATTCTTTCTTCAATGGTACTGCATCAAGGCACAATGTTTGTCATTCTAATTGTGGGTAGGAAACTTAATCCTTGTGAAAAGGGCCCATGAAACAACTTTTTAAAATATAGTTTTCTGTGCATATTCATTCCTTTTAGTCTTAGAAAAAAATTCTTCTGCACTTTCCAACTATTTTGTTAATCGTGGGTAATCCTCTTGTAGTACCTCTGAGCTATGCAATCCAAAGATGTCCATCCACATCCATGGTGCTATGACTTCAGGTGTGCTCAGTCTAACGTGGAGTTTGACAAAGAGCCATGGAATGTCCTGCCCCACACCCGATTAAGATCTGTTTTGCGTAACCAAGAGCTTTGACTGGCTTTGGGACATGAACATTTGCTTCTGTGCCATCACCACACATCCCATGTTCATTCCATCCCCAAGAGAAGCACTGGCCACCTAAAAGAGAGGATACAAAATATAGAATCAAGACCACAGAAACACAACAGCAGCTTTGGTTAGTTTTGGGGAGCAGATTTGTCTAGTCACTTTCTAATTAGGTTATAAGAAACCCGGCTAAGGTGGCGAAAACTGTTCCGGTTCTCTTGAAAACATAAATAAAACAGAATGAATTACTCTCTGTCTTATTCCATATTGTTAACAACATAAGAGAGATTAAAATAACGACGACATTTGAAAATCACTTGGTTAATACATAGTTCAATATTTATACAGAGCCAACAGAAATCTCTCCGCATTTTAAGGACTTCCCCTGAAATGATGTGGAATCTCTTTCAACTTCCCCTTAGTAAGCAAAACTATCACAAACCAAGCCCAGTGAATTTAATCATTCACAGCATGATCTGTAGGATTGGGAAACACAAGAGTCACAGAGCAGCCAAATTACTTCATTCCTACTTTCAAGTTCACATCTCACCATTTCCTTTAAATACACTTCTCCTACAACTTGCCTTACTTTTAATCATCCTACCTCTTCTGCTTGCTTTGACATAATTTCACTGCATTTATTATCCTTATTTTCCCGCTTTTTTTTTTTTTTGTAACAGCTACTCTTTTGTATCCCAAATCATGATCCATGTATTATTACCCCATAGTACTCTTTCTTGAAGCACGATATGTAAATTTGGTTCAATAAATGGCTGGCATAATAAAAAATATACCAAAAAAACACCCTCTTATTCTGAACTACAAGAGACAGTTCTTCCCTATTTTCTCTCATTATTTGGCTGTCACAGACTGTGCCTGTGAATTTCTGTAATAAAAAAGAAACCAGTCCTGCAATATAATCATGTTTCTGATGCAATTGTTCTTTTTGAAAAGCAGCAGGTATTAACAGCATGAAGTACCATTCTGGAGTCCAAATAATGAGCAGAAAAGTGCCAGAATTCACAAAATCCAATCCAAATCATAATTCTAAAATAACTTTACTTTTCAAAATTGAGGAACAGATTATTGCAAAGCTAGCAGGACCACCTTTCTCCCTCGCAAATCCAGTAACATTTAATTGTCATCTGTTTTCTGCAAAAATTAGTATATTGACGTTCTCGTCTTCTGTAATTAAATGTAAACATTACTAAATTCAGATGTAATTAAACAATGATCTTTAATTTTTTTTACAATCTTTAAGCCAATGGAACACAACAAAACGCCACTAGAACATCACAGTAGGCTAGGTACATCTCACCTAATACAGTAGTTCTGTTATTCCTATCTTAGGAGGCAACAGATTTTCTCATGACTAGGCATGCTCAATAGTGAGAGTCCAACCTGTACCACAAATGCACATACACGTGCTGCAGAAAAGTACCAAAAAGTAAATGCGCAACATAGTCCATTTAAATATCAACAGGTCAGAACATCTAAGAGGTTAACTGGAATTTTTTTGGGAAGGTTCCAGGTGAAAATATTTATGTAAATGTTAACAAGCAGAGAAAAAACATCACAAACTGAGACTGAAGACACATCACAGAACAATTTATTCAGGGAAAAAAAATTGAAGAAAGAAAACCACCTGCACCTAAGAAAAGGCATTCTTTTGCACAGTTGATGTATGGAACCTGCAGAGTAAGCCTACTTAGAGTGGGAAAACTTCTAAGTTTAATGAAAAGGGACTATAACATGCCCTTACATTACTAAGATGACGTGGTAAGTTTTTTGTTACTAGACCACTAGCAGTTAGTAGAGCAACTTGCATGTTTGTATGGAGACTCACTACATTTGACTAGAAGATTTTTTTTTTCCCCATCCTGTCTTAGCAGGACAAGAGAAAGGAAACCAGAAAGTTTTTGGTCACCTTGAATTACAAACTGCTCAATTAACGGCATAATAAATATTTAAAGAAACAGTGCAGTAGGATATTAACCTCTCAAATTGATAAATATATCTAGTCAAACATCTTTTGAAAAAAACATCACGGAAAAATTTACAAACTAGGAAACCCCCAAATAAGAACATCTCTACTAAAATAAGGATCGCTCAGCTTTTTCAGCCTTCACTTCTCCGAGGTCAACAAATAGATCTTTCTACATGACTCCAGTGAGCTCCAAGGTTACTGAAATGGGCTGGGACTGAAAACTGGCAAAATAAATAGAGAAGAACTAGGATTTATGAGTGGCTTTATACAAAAGGCCTCGTACATATATGAAGAGCCAGGCAGAAATCTGAAGAGATGAAAGGGTGGCTGACAGATACAGAATGACAGGACGCAAAAAATTATTCTTATCACCATCAAGTCAGGTCAGGAATGCTAAAAGGCAGAGAATTATTGTTGTGAAAATAAAAGGTATATTAGATCACATCTGCCTGTAGAAGACTTAGAGAAAGGTTTATACATTACCAAAAACCCCAGATACTAGATTTGTGTTGGAGAAAACAGAATTTGCAGAAAACACACAGAGTCCATTTTTTTGTAATATCATATCAACAAAACTTGCAGGAGGGCTGGGCAAAGTGACTGCAGTGACACTAGCCAGGAGGGAACAAGCAGCTACGTGAATCACTGTCACAGAAGCTGAAGTCAATGAAGATGGAAGATAATGAAGCACCTATTAAAAATAACATAGAAGGAATAGCTGCAGAGTTAAGGAAAGGCCTTCATTAAGGGCAACTAATGGCTAGCCTCTGGACAAAGGGCACCATTTCATTTCAATTATTTTTCCTTCCCCACATTCCCCCCCTCCTTTTTTTTCCGCTTGTTTTCTTTTGATTGTTTCTATTCACAGTTTATTGCTGATAAAAACCTCAACACAGCCCCAGCAGTCCTACATGCTTTCATGAGAAAATTCAATTTTTATGCCTGTGCCAGATCTTCCCAGGATGAAAGACCATTAGAATGATGTGTATTAATACAGCTACAAATTGCTTCTAACTAAATTTAAAAGAAGCATTGTAGCATGTTCTCAAACCAAATGATTTATGTTTGGTGAGGCAAGAAGGGAAAGATGCTCTATGTCACTCGTTGAATAAAACAGCATAATACACCGCATTCACCTTTTCCCTTTCAAAACATAAATACTCGAAGTACAAATGAAACCCCAGAACTCACATGTCAATGCAACATAATCCCCAGGGAGCTTCACTGAGTTTAGTCACACTAATGAAAGTCTAGAGTAAGACTAAGCAGTTTGTTTTTCCCCAAATGTTAAATATACAAAAAGCGGGAAGAAAAGAAACCCTTAACAAATATGTCTGTTTTGGTCACACAAAACAAGAGAGGGCTACACCCCTCCTTCTATTTGCAATAATTATCTAGGCTTTTTTCAAGATAACTGAAGTGACAATTGCAATCCACAGGTTGATTAAACTGGAGAAAAGTACTTCTAGATAAAATAAAGCTGCAGCATATTGGACAGACAACAGGATTCTGGGGAAAGTAGAGGATTTAGTCTCGCTCCTCATTCCTGACTACTCTGTTCTTCAGATGAGAAGAATCAGTGTTAGCAAATAAGATGCTCTGGGTGAGATTCGCTGCACTTCAGCCACCTAAAAAACACACAACTTAGCTATAGATCATTATCCTCTAGTTTTCCTCAAGAGCCAATGGAGTCATCTAGACCTCTCCAGCAGGCAATTAATTTATCCAAACACTGGTGTCAAAATCAAATCTATCTCACTCTGGTGACTATAGAGGGGAGACCAAATGATTGTCTCAGCCTAGGCATATCAGTTTTAAACAGCTGAAGACAGCTTATGATAAATCACATCCTCACAATCGGCCTTTACCACAAAAGGTAAAGCAAGGAAAACTGGAAACAAGGAAGCTACAAACATCACTGCAGCCTAGTTCCAGGCTACAGTCTGCTTCTAAACCAGCCTGTGCCCTGGTGGCTTACCACTGAAATCTTTAAAAGGTTGTCTCTCTTCTACTACTCCTCTCCCACACTTCCAACCACATAAACAAAAAGAAGTTGGCTTTAAAGACAATCCAAGTATCTTGAAGCCAAGCTATTCATCAGACACCTTCACATTTTAAGGTTTCATTAAAATGTTTTAGCACGGCTCTATTGTATAGGCTCTGTGCTCTTAGCAATACTCCACAACACCTCAAATTATTATTTTTTTAAATCTTAAATTAGCGCTACTCTACAGATGGTTATAGATAAAGTTACAGTAGGCAGGAGATCAGCTCAGGGCAAGTCAAATGACTTTAAACAGCATCAGGGCTAGACTGCAAAGAAAATTCAAGTGTCTCAGTCATCCCCCCCTTGACTATATGAAAGCATTCAAAAGCTCACAAGGAACAATGTAATACTACACAGAAGGAGATTTAGATTATACTTCTCCCAAGGAGTTGTAAAACACAAGTGAGTAAGTCTCTCTCTATTTTCAGGACATCTGACAATCCAGGATGTCACATAAAATAAATGGAAAGAAATATCCCTCTAAACTTTTGTATTTTTGTTAGCAACAATTCTGTCATTAGCACAAAAGATTTGCAATTTTAGAATGTAAGAAACAGGGTTGATACCAATTGTTTTCTGCAGAAAAACATGGAAACATATTAGTAACTAAAATGGAAGTCTAAGCATTCTGCAAAATCTTACTAAAGGCTAAGTTTGGTACGTGGAACATAAGATGACATGATCCCAAGACATTATATGGTACCTCCAAAAGCAGAAAACAACCAAGAGATTCATATAGTGCCAGTTTTATTATAGAGCTATCTTTATACCCACATTTTCAAGGAAGAAGCAGTCGTGCGCTCCAGGTAGCCCATCCGATTGTTGGTGGAGTTGCTCAGGACTACAAACCTCAGAAATGCACATCTGACTTCACCATGAGTAAACTGGATAAAAATCACAGGCATTGCAGTGCTAACACAATATACAGACAGGAAACAACATACATATTTGATATTAAGTACATCATGGTGCTAAAGACATGCTGATTTCAAAGTTAGCTTCCGGTCAACAATCTGCCCTCACTCGACCTTTACAGCATTAGTAGCTCTCCCCAGACAGCAGACCTAGACCACTCAGCCCCTGCCCAGCAGTGTCTCTACACAAGTGAAAAAATGGGATGACTTTGGGTCACATGTCTGTGGTTCATCCTGGTACCTGCAAAGAACAACTTCCAATGGCCTCCAACAGCTACTCGTAACAAATGCAGGCTTCAGCCTGCACGATATGGACTTCTCTGACTTGGTGCTCTAAACTAATCTCTTACGTGAATTATTATTTTTTTACAGCAGAAGCACTGCTTTTTCAGTCGGACCTTCTCCCTGCCTAGACTTGTATATTGTATAATACAGCAGTGACTTCAAACTGGGTCAGGGCCTCAAGGTCAACTGTCAAAATATCCAATTACAATATACAACTAACTATTGAAGAGAGTCAGAAAATCAACTTGAGTACACAAGATGTCTACTATGGTTTAGGGAGCCACGGTGCTATGTGGAATACTGTAAAATGGAGCAATAAGGCTACACATCCCCTATGAAATTAATTTCATTTGGGAAAGTCTAATTTCTAGTTTCTCCTTCAATATCAGTATCTATCTCATGAATGGCAAACAGAAAAGTAGTACAGAGAACATCTAATCTTTTCTATCCTCATTTTCATAGGATATGAATAGCTGAGAGTTACAAAATGGGAAGGGGAAAGAACCATGTTTATGATAATATAATTTCTGAGTGTGCAGTGAAGGGCAATATAGCACATCTCGCACGGCCTGCAAACTGTATATGGGGAGGGAGTCCAACATACAGCAATGCAGAGTAGTAGGAAAAATAGGCATTTACCAAAAAAAGCCTAAGCCTTAGCAGTTTCATAAAAACATGCTGTGCATGTTCTTATTCACTTGATTTTATGCATCATGCAAATAACTCATCCCATTCACTACAGGTAGTGCTATCTTGCTAATATACAATGACAACAGAATTTTTTTTCTGTTTTCACAGGGCATTTCAGGAACTGAATGGCTCAATGCAAAAATTAATATGCATCTATTTAAAAGAATCATTCCACATTACATCAAACAAGCCATGGTTTAGGTTACCATTCAGGCTAGTTTATGATGGATTTTGTTTTCCTTCTCAGTTATGCATTGCCATTTTGAAGACAAAAACATGAGGAAGAAATTCACAAAACTGTATCCTAGGATTTAAAAACAACATACTTGCAACTACAGGTTTCTTGATCTGCTGCACCTTTACATTTTCCGTAGCGAAACTGAAGTCCTGGAAGATGGAGATGTTTGCTTTGCTGTGCGAAGGTAGCAAGGAGAGAAATCTATTGCAAGGATTAACTGTTCACATTTCTGTTTTCACAGGGAAACACAAGTGGTACTTATTATGACTAAAGCTCACAGGTGCTGCACAAGGTTTTCCTTTTGTTTTTACACAAACATGTCAATTCCTTCCCAACAGGAAAGCATCTGCAACTCAACGCAGAACAAAACCTGGGCTCACGACTTTGTGCAAGACTGAATGTATCCAGTCCACTGACAATACATGAGGATTATATCATACATGAAGAAGCTGCAGTGCAGAGAGGATTAAGCATTAAGGATGCATTTTTTTACACCTGTAGAAGACAAGAAAATCTTTAAACTTTGCTCTCTGAAGCACTGGACAAAAACACCTGACAGAAATTATTTAATGGAGAGATTTGTCTTGAAGCTCTGAATGTGGCACTAATGTCTGCTCTGTCAGAATATCAGACATGGCAGACAGTGACATTCATTCAGAACCTACATGCCTGCCTCTCAAAATAAAAGTCATTAAATGTGTCACAGTGCTTTCACTTCGTATAGACAAAAGTTAGACATTATCTAGAACTAGACAATCACGATCTCATCACAGAACCAGAGACAGCAGTCTCATGATCCTCTATATGTCATCGAACAGAACATACAGAAAATACCTTATACTAAGTGCTTAGTAAGAGGTCATTCATGCAAAATGAAATGGATGAAGCAGCGTGTCAAAGCACATCTAGAAGGGTGCAAGTTATTCAAGTATCCGATGGGACCATATGCTACCATGGCCATTTGCATCCATGTATTCTGGGTGCATTTCAAGTTTACACACACTTTAAACTGATGTAAATGATTATACAAAGAAAAGGAGGGGACAGTTGTGATTCATTCTGACCTACAAGACCTAGAATTGAAGGCCATCTTCAGCACAGGCCTAGGAAAAGTAAGAGATGATAAAAAGTTCAGCGATGACCACAGAAGCAAGAATCTGACAAACCCCTCAAACTGCATTACAGTACTACATGTAGCTTTCAAAGCACCAAGCAAATCATAGAGCAAGAGAAATTACGGACAGCAAGATAAGCAGCACTATGCAGGTGAAATGGTGCTTCTTCCTACTTTGTTGGCCAAAGTCAGAAAGAAGAGACTCCACTGGGTTCTCAGGAACCCTCTCCTCAAGAAAGAGCAGCTAGGTTGGAAAAGAATATTTTAGAAATGCTTTGGTGCTTAACGCATTTTATACAGCAACTCTTTGCATCATACATCGGTCTATTTACAAGTATGTAGTTTTAAGGTGATCATGCAGACCAATATGGCTATTGGTCCTTTGCAGCTCATAAGAAGTACTTATGATAGAACAAAAGGTAAAAAGATATTCCATACGGTCACATTCACCTACAATTTCTTCTTATATGACTGCTGCTCTCATTCCCTGAAGGGCTGTTTGCACTGAACAAAAGCGAGTGTTTCGTTCTGGGGTATGTTTCTGAAGGTGTCCTTTTCTGCAGAACACAATTCTTTAACTCAGAACCAAGATGTGAAATGTGTAAATCTTTCATATGGACATCTTCTGTAAAATAGCTTTGTGTTTAAACGGGCTTTAGTTTGGACTTTTCCCCTCTCATTTTCCCTTATCAGTTGCAAGGCTGCATTTTGGTCAAGTTTCAAGACACATGATATGAATGTGCATTACTGTTGAGTGAAGTCTAAAAAAACTGCTTGTTGATATTAAACAAGTGAGGGCTTTTTTTCCCATGTTTAACAAGTAATCTGAGGTGAAGTCCAGAAGTCACAAGCATTTTGGTCAAGTTTCAAGACACATGACATGAATGTGCATTACTGTTGAGTGAAGTCTAAAAAAACTGCTTGTTGATATTAAACAAGTGAGGGCTTTTTTTCCCATGCTTAACAAGTAATCTGAGGTGAAGTCCAGAAATCACAAGATAGTTAGAAATGGAAAGAGAAAAATCAAGGAAACAAGTGGTCACTGAGTTTCTCAGTTTCCCTCTTACTGATTGAACTAGCAATTTTCTCACAGCTACGCAAACTTTGCCTCAGAACAAAAGCAGTTTCAACTCATCAGTGACATTATTAGGATGCCTTACTTTGCAAAGTTTCAATTTGTAATATTAGCAAAACACAATGGCTCAGATGATGGCTCCCCTGCAATAGTGACAGTGCAGTTTTAACAGCGACGGCACTGTAGTACATGTGTACATGTGAGAGCTTTAAAATACCTAGCTTGATACAAGCTATAGCATAGCTGTAGTCGGAGAGAGTTCAGGATGAACTAACCCTCCTTTCTGGGCAGGATTTGCGGATTACGTTTCCTCTGTGCTGCAACTGTTGTACTTGAGTTAACCTACTTGTATCGGGTTCAAGTGTGCCTATACCACACTGTACTGTAGTGCAAGTGCACATCTAATAAAACTCCTATGGGTCATGTGCCTTGTCTGTCTGTCTCAGTTTTTGTGCCTACAGGGATCCTTATAGATATGGGGTCTAGATGGGGTAACTCAAGATCTACTCAGATACAACAACGGTTGGGTCGATTAAGCACCTAGAAAAAAAGCAAAAACTAAATGACTTGGTAACATCCCCACATTAACATTGCTGCCACTTAAAACCATCATTGTCCTCTATCTCATATAACATAGTTCTGTGAAATAACAGCATCCCTTTCAAAGAAAAAAAGAGATAGTCAACAGAGCTGTGACAAAAGATGAAAGCAAGCAAAAAAAACCCCACCCCATGATTCAGACTTCAAACACAGACCTTAAAGAGATTTACTTCAAGTGTGTGCACCAAAGGCAAGTCATGTTTGTTCAAAGGGGCAGATAAAACACAATCTTTTTACCTGAGGTTGGCTCTGCAGGGCTGGACTTGTATTCACTTTCAATTGCAAGTAAAACAGTAGCTGAATACTGAAGAAAAAACACTTAAAAAAAAAAAAAAAAAAATCCCCAAACTGCAATGTGATACCACCACAAACTGCATCCTCAGTCCCATCTACATGGCTACATTTCAGAGAAGGTTTTCAGGGTCTGTAAAGCAGAACCCAAGAGTTCTAGCTCTTCCCATTTCTTAAGAGTTAGGAAAAGATCGGAAACTTTAGTCATATCCCCCAGTGAAGAAAGTTATGCAACGTAATGAGCTAAATAATGCTTACCAGAGGGGAGCGACAATCTTTCCTTTCCCCGGTAACCAATAGCCAAGAAGACCAGGACCTTAAGAATAACACCTCTATTTTTTTAGCTGTACTAAGCCACTTACTACTAGTAAGTGTTCTGGAAAAAAAAATAAGCAAACTGTCAATATTGGATACAAAAAAAGTAGTGGGAGAATAGGCTTTGTTAGGCATAATTGAAAAATAAGCATCATACCATAAGAACTAAAAACAGTCAGGAAGAGAATCAAAGCAGACACCTTCAAAAAAAGAGAAGTGCCCAGAAGGCAGATTTAGATTGTTTCTCCAAACATTAGTTCAAAATCATATATGAGTATTGATGGAAGTCTGGAGGAATTGCTTGTTGATACTAAGCAAAGGAAGATTTCTGCCATCAATAGCTGTTAAAAGCAAAGACTAGTTTGCTTAGTTATATAAAGACAGATTTTGACATGCATACTTTCCCGGTGCAGAACAGAGATTCTGGGCAAGATGTAAAGCACAGCTTACTAGCTTTTACCTTTTCATATCTGTATGGACAAATTTCACTCCATTCTCCTTTACTTTTTTTATTCACTAAACTATTTAATTACAAACCCATAATTCTTGTAAAAAAAAAAATAGTTGAGTTTTAATACCAAGCTGGCAAAAAACCAAGCATTTCAAGCAGCACACAGGGCTACAGAGACCCGAGATGTGAAATGGAATGCAAACACACCTTTTGCAAACACAGGCTATTTAGTCAGGGAATAACCCTGCAGCAGCACAGCTTTTCCACATTTCTACCGTCAGCCGCCTCTGTTGGTCAGAAGTCTGTACGGTTACTCTTCACGCCACTCCTGCCTAATCTTCCCTAGATGTGAGCAAGACTGGGAAAGAAATGCAGGAAGAATTTGGGATGCCATTGGGTGCCAAGTGGCACCATTTGAGTTGTTTTGATTAGGAAAGGCAAACAACATCTCTGCTACAGAGGGTTCAAGGTACATTTTGGGGACAACTCACCACTTTGCCTCCGTCAGTGTAAGATGCACCTAAATTCTGAATAGGGGCAGCTCCTTAAGCAGAGGGAATGTATCAAGTCAGTCCTTGGAAGAAGGCAAGCACAAAAGAGTGTCCTGAGATGAAAACTTCCTGCAATTAATACTGCAGAGATGTTTTCCTAGAAGTTTCTGCTTTAGTACATTTTTCTGGACCCTGGCAAAACAGTCATAGTGAAAACAGCATTCATGAATCAGGTGCAGGGATCTGAGGTTGGAGAGTAAAATCTGTCTTTGGCACAGTGACAGGAAGAACAGCTGATTGGCAGAGGGATTCAGGGGCGCCATGCCAGCTCCAGAAGGTCAGAGGACTGGAATGGACAACGCAAGCTGGGTCCCTGAGATGCCATTTGGTGCCATCCCATCTGCATAACCTCAGGGTTAAAGCAAACTATCTGGAATCAAGACAGGAATATCTGGAACCATTTTGGAAGGATGATATTTGCCAAAGACCTTGGATAACAAAGTATTCTTCAGAAAAACAACTACAAAAAAAAACCCCCAACTCTATCTCTGAAAGAATTCAAGAGCTTTGTTCTCCTTGCTTTGGAGGAAGCAGAAACACTGGAAATATGGGGTCTCCTTCATGCACTAGCCTCACTGTTCTTTCCCGTGTCCATGCAGAAAGCCAGTTTCTTCCATCTTATTAGTTGGCACTAGGCTAATCACAGAACAGGAGCATCTACAGAAAGCAACCTAGACAGAAAGCTAGACAGAAAAAAATTAGTTAGAATTTAAGGACACATTTGGCACTATGAAAAATATAGATCATTACTCCCAAATAGCAAGAAAGGCTTTTAAGTTATGGATAATATTACTAAGAAAATGTGTAAAAGACTAAAACCAAATCAGGCCAAACTTCTGATGAAACAGCAAGCTTCAGTTTGCAGTGAGAAAATCAATACATGATACGCATGCATGTCCACAGGACTACATATGTAACATTCAAACAAATGAATGCTATACAATGTAGTTCTCAACTAACCTGCAATAAGAATATGAGAGAAGTGGAATTTATTCTTTGAACTGCTAGAAAACAGAACACAGAATCATAGAATCTTTGGGTTGGAAGGGACTTTGAAAGGTCATCTAGTCCAACCCCCCTGCAATGAGCAGCAACATCTTCAACTAGATCAGGTTACTCAGAGCCCCATCCAACCTGACCTTGAATGTTTCCAGGGATGGGGCATCTACCACCTCTCTGGGCAACCTGTGCCAGTGTTTCACCACCCTCACTGGGAAAAACTTCTTCCTTCTATCTAGTTGAAATCTGCCCTCTTTTAGTTTAAAACCATTACCCCTTGTCCTATCACAACAGGCCCTGCTAAAAAGTCTGTCCCCAAATATGAAGACGACAAAGTCAGACAATGTTGCGATAGCTCCTTAAATAACTTTAAAACTGTTTTTCTCTGATTCTGCTTCAGAATTGTGGTAACTTAAACCCTGCTGAATACCAATAATAAAAGTATTTCTCGTACAGTACAGCCAAGAGATCTTTACTCTTCAAGATCACATATTAACAGAACTGCCTCTATTGATGGGTGAACCTAAATGCCATTATTCTCTTGACTCTGGTGACTTCTTACATCTACCCAGGAACAGACGAAGAAGAATACGAAATTTTAAGTGTCCAATCAACTTTGCAGAAGTGATTGATGTTTCCACATCATTCAAACACTTAAAAATGCTATCTTTCCTCAAATTAAAGCCACCTTTCTTTTTTTGTGATTATCAACATTTTAAAGCTGTCTGTATTTGATACAGAAATGTTGAAAATAAAGACCATAATCTTAATTTAAAAATACTACAAAGGATACAAGAACCAACCAGGTCAAGGTATTTTAGAATGACCACAGCCACACATTTTCTTTATTGATTTACTGTCCAAAAAGAGACTAAAAAGAACTACAACACAAGCAATACTACACTTAACATTTGTGTTTGTAAAATATTTGTATGTACATATACATACACGCAGACACTTAATCTACAGAAAACATACATATGATCATAGATCTTGCATAGGCACATAGAGGAGACATGTATCTAGTATCTACATAGGTAGATATATGAAGCAGCCAGCATCTTGGCTGTTGCCAGAGAGAGTTAAACCCTAATTGTAAAAAACCTTTTCAACAGTGAAGTGACATAACTCTGAAACTGAAAGATGCAGTGCTCATTTGCCACTGCTTTGTTACCCACTCACACCTCACACCAGCACCCTTCACAGCCAGTAACGCATGCCTCAGGCCTGGCTATCTTTTGCAGAACTCTTTGCTTAATAGACTTCATGATTTCAGACCTTGCATTAGTAGCAACACACAACACAATTTATTTTCTGCACACATCCCTCTGCAGATGATCACTATCGATCTGGAGTACCTCAGTTTCTGGAAGTGGGATTCAATTTGCCTGTGCCCAAAAAAATCTATGGTGCATCTACTTACATGTATATACATATGCATGCCCATATCCATCCTTCACCTGGTAACCTAACTCATTTCATACTCAAGAGACAAACAGGTACTTTCAGAGCGGGGTTCATCTCATCCAAGGCAAATACCTGAAGTCAAAGAATCCTTGTACCACCCTTTTACCCATCTCTTCCTCTCCACTGGCTACAGATATCTGACTAGCTCAGAGAGAGTTTAAAGTTAAAGCAGATAAATCTTGCCCTAGCTGCCCAGCCCAAGCTGATTTACAAGCTTATTTTCAGAAGACATTGAGCTTTCCCAAAAATCAGATACTTCAAAGGCAAAATCAGAAACCCACTGAGATTTCAGGTGCCCCCAAAATCTTTAAACAATTTTGAGAATACAGATGCAAACTAACCTTCCAAAATGTCATGTATACACAGACAATTCAAAATCTTCTCCCGTAAACAAAGCCTTCTATAAGCATGATGATCAGCACTGCATTAGGTACCACTTCAGTAAACACCATGTTTTACTATATCTTTGGTATCTAGCTGGTTCAAATATACACTACAGGAAAGGAAAAGAAGCAAAGTCTTGATTCAAAGGCAGTTATGTTGTGTATGATTAGATTTAAAGGGGACATCGTAAGTTTATTCAGCTACCTTCTGGATTACATTGGTTCCCAATTTCTGCATGAGGATGCAGAGAAGGGAAAACACTACACTTCAGTAATTTCTTAGGAAATAGGAATTATTTTTATGTCTAAGTAGTAGCCCTTTATTGTTTAGAACTGTCTTTAAATCACTGCATTGAAATATGGTTCCATGAATTTCAGCAGCTCCGATTTTCAACACTTTCCTTCCCAGCCAAAGTGTCTTGCTGAAAGGTTGCTGATGGAACTGTTTACTTTCCAGCATGAAAGGCTATCCTTTTTAGAAATTTCCTGGGAGATCCTTTTAATTAATTAGTCTACAGTTCCCACACCACTTTATTTCATTCTTTTTTTATTTAGGTTGTGTTGTTTTTTGTTTGGTTGGTTGTTTGCGTTTGTTTGGTTTTAGAAAGTTCCCAGTGCTCTTGCAGGCAGAAATGTTTCTTGCTCTCTCTGCAAGAGATACTTTTTGAATGCTTTTGCTACTGAGAAATTTTTGGCTCTCCATAGGACGATTAAACAATGACAACTTTGTATTTATTCCAGTGCATAATTCTACTTTTGAAGATTTCATTTGACTATCATGATATTGACCACAACTTTTCATCCACAAGGTAATGTAAGTCAAATTCAGCCTCATGTCAGTGTGCACCGGCTAGACTCAAGTCCCAGGAGGTGCAAAAATTACTTAGCTGACAGTGTGGTTAGGTAACCAGTTCTCCTTCAGACTGACTACACGGATGCATTCAAAGCTGCTTCTCCAATTGGTAATCAGCAAAGGTCGTAACAGGATTTAAGCAGTGAAGGCAAGCCTTGATGGGAATGGCAAGGAGACCAATTGCTTCTCCTTGAGATGAGAAAAGAAGCCATGAGGAAAAAAGTTTCACTGTAGCTGAGAGCAAAAACCCGAGTCATGACTAATTCCTTCATTTCCAGCTATCATTTTCCATTACTAACACTTTGGTCCTCTTAGCCCTGTGACTCTAAACCTTCTCATTATAGAGGGAGAACTACCCTGCACAAAGCAAAAATATAATCCTCCTTCCTGAGCTCTGAAGGGGTCTGGTTAGACATTCCCTCCTAACAAATGCCAGAAACCATCACAAGAAGCAGCAGACAGCGGGGGACTAAACCTCTGAGTGCTGCCTGCATTACCGGCCAAAGCCTACTCTCAGACTCTGCTGTTTCTACATTTTCCCACCTTGTCTTGATTGTTTTAGCTATTTATATTGTTATCTCTTTAGGCCAGGGAACATCTTTCACCACCTCCTCGACTACATGGTCTGACCCTCACCCTGAGCCCGTGGATGTTGTGTAATGAAAATAAATAATGAAAAAAATCTGGTTTATTTAATCATTCATGGAATTAGATCCACACTGCTGTGTAAGTCTTGAACGTAAGAAAAAAGTGAGTAAAAACCCTGCAGTGAAGGTGTTATTGGGTCCTATAATTTTGGTTCATCTGTATATTTAGAATATACTTGAAAAACAAACATTCAAATTTAACATAAGATGAGACATCATGCACTTACTTAACTGTCCTTTCTCACATGCTGGCTGATATGAAATAACCCCATCCTACTTTATGCAGTCATAAAAAGAACTCAAAGAAGGGAATCATGAAGGTAAAGATTACTTTTTATAGGCTTGCTTTACAGAGCAATTCCGTAGGTAAATGCTCCTCAGTGCTTTTGTTTCCCTATCGACAGACCAGGGACATTTGTCTATCCCAGGGAAGATTTTAAAAGTCTACAGTTTATAGTAGCAACTCATACCAAATCCTTAAATTAACAGCCATATAGGAAAAAGAAAATAAAATAATACGTAGTGAAAGTAGAGTACAGTTAAGTAAGTTCAGTACAGAGAAGCCATGTTAAAAGCCATTTTAGGCTTCCTGAATGTATATGAGACCTGTTGAGACAAAAAGCTATTCCTATGAATCACTGTTGATTTCAACATTTGTGGCCTATGAACCCTGAGGATTAAGTTAAGCACTGAATTCTGGAGTCAGGAGACAGCACCATTCTGTGAGTGTGACATTTCTGTCTGTATGGAGGGGTACGACTCAAAAGGGCTTTACAACGCAACTTAGTCCCTCTTTTCCTGGAGCTGAGTATGCTATGAATTGAGATTCTTTTTAGTTCATTTTGGTACTTATTTCTTATCTTCCATTTTCTGTATCCAACACCTTTTTTTCCCAAAAAAGATGTCTTTTGTCCCCTTTCCATGCTGTCCTCATCCATAAAGCATTTCTGCAGACCTCTGCATGAAGACAGCATTAGCTGCAAGGATATCAGAGCCACCTAGAATTTGCTCTGTACCTGCACACCAGCATTGTCTCTTTCAATCTTTCCCTGACAATAAAGGATTTTATGGAAATGCAGATGGTTTACTTTCTGTGCAGGAGGCTAAGAGCTACACCATGTAACTATAGCAACAACTACTGTGAAAGCTCTTGATTTTTATTGACATGCTTCTCATAACCTCATGGAAAAAATTTATACAAATGGAGAAACAAAAAATTAAACATCCCAAAGGCCAAAGGAAAATATTGTGGTGATGTGCATCTTTATGCATTGCTTAAATACTTCCCCTGTGGCAAGTTGCTTCTTTTACTGTATAGTGGCAACATTAAAATAGCACTTTAAAATGCACAGTTTAAACAGTAATTTAAGTCTCCACAATGCCAAAACATAAGATATGCATGCAATCAGCTCAGAAAACACTGTCACACATTGCTGTATTTGACAAAGATTCATCACTGGAAAACTGATACTACACAAATGGAGAGAAGAAATAAGGTGCATATATTTTCTCATAGAGAGTAATAAACATTTGCATAGGGATACACTGAATTATTGGTCTCTTACAGACAAAAGATGCATCTTTCTAAAGATTTCTTTCTATTTCTCTATCCAAAGGATACACTTTTAAAAGGAGTTTCCTGTGCTCACAGCAGCTGAGGACTGTATGAAAAAGATACTGAGATGCTCGGTCCCAGTCTTAGAAATCTATGACTTGATAGACATAGATAGACAAGTTTGACATTCCAAATCTAATAAAACAGTGTCAAGCTCGCAGCAAATTATGAATATGCCGCAGTCTGAAATGGCCTCAAGTATCCTGGAAAGCTCCCAAATCGTTTGTGTTGAGCTTGAAAATACATCCTCTAAATGTGCTTCCAGGGCCATGATCCACAGTGCTGGAAAACTGGTCCTTGCTAACAGCCACCATTTATAGCCTTAACCTTTACTATGTTACTTCAATTCTCTCCAATAGCTCAAACAGTATGAACCAAAAACAGTTGCAAAGATTTTAACAATAACGACCAGCCTGAGAGCCATTCCTGCTAAAATCTTGACCTTATTGACAAAGTGCATTTGCATGGTCACAGGAACAGCCAGTTTTGCAGTCAATGAATCAGACCAAAACATTTCACCCTGGATGCCAGTTATTTCCCATTTTCAGCTCTGCTGCCATGATTTATTTCTCTAAAAAAGGCATAATAATCCCAACCACCTTTTTTATTCTAATGATCATACAAACAAAAAATATTTAATAGCAAGGTTTGGGGAAAACTACTGAGCTGTTAATAGAGCTCTTCTGAATCTAATACTCTTGCAGTACACAATGCAATCTAGGCTGCCTGGAAAGGATGAAAATGATGTGTTGCTATGGAAACAGGAAGGCACATGTTTAGGTTGCTCATCCCTGAAGAGCTGCCCCACCAATATCTTTAAAGCTTGCTAATAAAATTTTAATCGATAATTAGAATAAAGTGAATTTCACCTCCTGTTTGACACCAGAACCTTGGTTCAGACACTGTCAAGCTCTTTTAATGTTCCCTGCATCCAGCTATGCCCTACAACATTAAGGATGAATTTATGCATAAAGAAAAATGTCAGTATGTGCTTATCTAGTTCAGCTGCTTAAAATTATTATTCCACCCAGCAACAGACACCAGCTTCCCATTTTAAAATCTTGTGCATGTAAGAATGTGCTTCTTAATTTGTTAATTGATGCACTACACATCCCCCTGCAAAAAAACACACAAAAAACCCCTCAACAAAATAAATCAACTCTTTGGTTATTATCAGCATAAGACCATCAACCAAGGGTATGCCCACTGGGAAAGTGACAATTACCCCAGTACTGGAGTTACCAGCCACCAACTCCCCTAAATATCTGCTATTTCCTAGAAATGACAGTTTCTGTCTTACCATGATTTACCTGCAGACAAATCTTCCAAAACATTGAGGCTTATGAAGTAAAAATGCACTTCCAGACAGCCAAACAGAAAACAGGCCAAGTTACTTGCTGGCAAAAGTGCACTTGTTTCTCCATTATAACAGTAGAAAATCTGGCTCCAAACATGCAGCCATTAATTATCTGTACAGCTAACTATGTTGGTACACCTATTTGTTATTACACTGGGAAACCAATAAGCAGAACTTTGTTAACGCTATTTTCTAATCTATTAACTCATTCTTTATAAATAAATAAGTACAATGTTAGAAATATCAGAGTGCTAATAAACAGTTAACAAGCTTTGTATACTGGATCACAAAACAGTAAAGCAAAGCTGAAAAGACAAGAAATCCATACTGTGAACAAAAGAGGTGCATAACAGATTTTTTTTTTAATGCAGTCATACATTATAAATGATTCTTTTTAAAATTTCAATTCATTTCCATTAATGTATACAATATTTCTCTGCTTCAGTATTCCTGGCAGAAGGACTCTGGTGGTCCATTCTGGCAGGAAGAAAACCAACTCCCATACCTACCAACCATGAATCTTTACCGCACTGAGATCCTGAACCAGGATATTAAAAATGCCAATGTCAGAAGAGATATGAGTGACAACAGGAGCAATCATCCTTTAAAGAGGATACACTTACCTCATTTCAGCTTCAGAGACTTAGAGTAGGGGTTATTTTCCACACTCTGCTCCCAGAATACTCCAGCACTTTCAAGAATATGGCAGTCTATCTGCTAGTATATTTGGGCTTGAAGCTTTCTAGAAAAACCCTGACGCTAACCTCTTGTTCAACTGTACAAGATTTTTAAGGTGCTTGTTACATTTAAGTTAAACTTGAAATACACTGATTTTGTCAAAGAAGAGGAACAACACTCCCATTTCCTTTTCCTGGCTTTGTAATTAATATGAAGACATTGTAATTGCAGGCACAACCCTCCTCCAAACCAGGATCCCACTGTGTAGGCATTATGCAGTAGCTATATCTTAGTTTCAGCTTGCAGCTGAAGTTGGACATGCTTCCGTTTTTCATGAAAGCACTAAAGTATTTGAAAAAAATCCAAAACCATTTAGGACTGGTATCTCCAAAAAGATTAGTAATTGCACTTTGCCCATCTTGGGAATGCTCAGCACATTCAGAAATCCATTCTGAAATTCTATTTTGCTTTTATAACAGAACATACAATATCAGATGAACAGTAAGTTAGGACAATTTACCTTTATAAATCGTATTTAATCAAGGCTTACAAAAATGTATTCCATCAAATCTCTTCAGAATAAACATTCAGTTCTTGATGGAATATATTTATCCAGAAACTTGAAGGAACTAAAATTGTTTTGATTTTCCACCCTAAATAGTTCTATTTTTTAATATACGTATTTTTGATATATGACTGAAAAGTCAGCATTTTTTCAAGAGAAGACAAAACCGACAAATAACCCTTTTTTAAGAAGTTGACTTTTTTTTTTTCCCCCATAGAATCAGAGAATCTTTGGGTTGGAAGGGACCTTTAAAGGTCATCTAGTCCAACGCCCCTGCAGTGAGCAGGGACATCTTCAACTAGAACAGGTTGTTCAGAGCCCCATCCAAACTGACCTGCAATGTTTCCAGAGATGGGGCATCTACCACCTCTCTGGGCAACCTGTGCCAGTGTTTCACCACCCTCACTGTGAAAAATTTCTTCCTTCTATTTCGTTTGAACCTGCCCTCTTTTAGTTCCAAACAGTTACCCCTTGACCTATTGCAACAGGCCCTGCTAAGAAGTCTGTTCCCATCTTTCTTTATAAGCCCCCTTTAGGTACTGTAAAACTACTATAAGGTCTCACCAGAGCCTTCTCTTCAGGCTGAACAACCCCAACTCCCTCAGCCTGTCCTCATAGCAGAGGTGTTGCATCCCTCTGATCATTTTTCGTGGCTGCTCCAGCAGGTCTGTGTCTTTTCTGTGTTGAGGGCTCCAGAGCTGGATGCAGGCAGGGTCTCACCAGCGTGGAGGAGAAGGGCAGAATCACCTCCTTCGACGGGCTGGCCACGCTTCATTTGATGCGGCCCAGGATACAATTGGCATTCTGGACTACAAGTGCACATTGTCAGCTCATGTCCAGCTTTTTGTCCGCTAGTGCCCCGAAGTCCTTCTTGGCAGGGCTGCTCTCAATCCCTTCATGCCCCAGCCTGGATTTATACTGGGTGGTGCCCCGTCCCAGCTGCAGGACCCTGCACTTGGCCTTGCTGAACCTCATGAGGTTCACACAGGTCCATTCCTCGAGCTTGTCCAGGTCCCTCTGGATGGCATCCCGTCCCTCAGGCATGTCAACCTCACCACTCAGCTTGGTGTCATCTGCAAGTTTGCTGAGGGTGCACTCGATCCCACTGTCTATGTCACTGATGAAGACACTAAAGAGTACCGGTCCGAATATGGACCCCTGAGGGACACCACTCGTCAGCAATCTCCATCTGGACATTGAGCCACTGACCACTACCCTCTGGATGTGACCATCCAACCAGCCTTTTTTTTTAAAGGCTACAATATTTTCCAGTTGCTTTCATTTTCAATGCACATTTCTTCCCTTAAGGTATCCAATGTGATATTTAAAAGGATTTATTTGGTTACAGCTAAACAGATGATATTTACTCACATTACAAAACTCCTGTCATACAATGCCAGCATTATTTAACCACCTCCTCTTAGGAGACATACTAGGGATGGCAGGTTGGGACAGAGTGACACGCTGTCTGGAAAGGCTCACACACAGTATACACATGTTGTTCCTTCTCCAAACACGCAAAAAAAACCCCTGAAAACAATCATTATCCAGTTTTATCAGCAGGGTAAAATACAACCAAATCTCTGAGTATTTTGCTAAATAAGTTTGTTAATTTACACCTTCAGCAATAAAAAACCCAGAATCTCACCAATACAGGTACCCTTGGTTCAGAGGGTTAATAGGACAGCATTTCATTCCTGTTAGATTTTAAGGGCTTTGCTACTCCCTGGGCATCTGCACTGGCTACCAAATTATTTTCAAATGTCCTTCCATCCAGGCATCTCTCTCCTGAGTGTCAATCACAGCTATGAATCACAAAATAAATGCTTCAGATGCAACAGTGCTAGCTCTGGCTTTCAACAGAAAATTTTGGAGACAAACAGCTTGGAGAAAACAGAGAATGACACAGTGACATTTGGAGTACAGTGCCCCCAGCCTCCCTTCCTCAGGAAGGCTTCCTTTTAGTCAAGATACTTTAGCTACTTCATATGGCTTTTACTGCCTAAAAGCCAGTATGTGGCTTCATCGTTCTCCTTTTTTCCATGTCAGTATTTTAAACCCAACTTTTTGTTCAGAACTTTCATGGATCCCAGACATGAACAGCCTCAGGACATGGAATAATTTAGGCTGGACCTCTGGAGATCACCTGTTCCGGTTCTCTGCTTATGAACTTACCACTACACTACTCCTATGCCTTGAAATTACTGCACTGCTGTGATATGCTTTTTGCCAGGCACTGTATGCAGAGAAACTGCTGGCTGCAACTGGGTTATATGAGGCAGCTTAATGTTTGCTAGTCTCAAGCAAATTTCTCATTTTTCCAAACTCATAGCATCTTGCTTTTCCTCCTCTAGCAATTCTCTACAGACAACAATCCTCTTTCTTTGCTGAGAAACTCAATGTGACTCTGCAAAAAATCCTATGCACTAGCCAGTTCCCAAACTGTATCAGTTTCAAAGAGGGTTGGATTTTTAACTTTTTCTTTTTCTTTTTTTTTTTTTTTAATTTAAAAAGCATATACGAAGCTAATTTCTGCAGATGGAGTAAAATGTACCACGTGAACCAGGCAGCTTGGCTTTCTCATTGGACACTGAAGGGTTGCTATGGTTCAGATACGCTTTAATATTTAAATTTTCACAAGCTACAGATATGCTGATATAAGAACAAATGTCAGAAGGTTGATCTATTCTGAAATCCCTGTCATAATAAGGTTGACAACACACTTTGAGATCAGGTTCTGTTTCTGTCTATTGGAATTTGACAGATTTCAGTCATTTGAGTAAGAAAAGATTGCCAAAGAGGAATCCAACAATACACTGCAGCTTTCAAACGATCATGAGGAGACACTATACTGTCATTTCCTTTGTCCTTGGTGGGAAATGTAAGAAAGAGTAAATTGCTTTATTTATACACATTGGGCCCCTTTGTCCTAATTTTTATCTTCAAAGTACTCTTTTTACACAGATGCACATTTATTTACTGCTTGAATTTTGCAATAGCACCATACCACTTAACTCCACCCACGAAATTTACTCTGCAATGTTATTTTTGCCTCCTCTAAAATTTGGCAAACCCAGCAAACAGGGAGATTTGACAATCTCCTGATAGCTCAGGACATCAGAACTGTGAGGCCTCAATACATTTGGGTTTGGTTTGGAGGTAGTTACTTTTTCTTTCTTTCTTAGGAAAGAAACCTTTATGCTGATTTCGGTCTTAAAACGCTGCATCCTGAACAGTGCGACAACTGGGGAAAACAAGAACTACAGTGTCAGCCACTTACATGTGTTCTCACGCAGTCACCATCTGTTTGGTAGTCCCAGAAGTCAGCAGCTCGTATCACAAAAAGCACTGTCACATTAAACACCCTGCTGTCAGAGAGACCACAGAGTGAGGGACCGAGCCCGCTAGCTTCTGAGCCATCAGGTTATGGCCTCAAAATGTACCAGCAACGAATCACTAAAAGATAGTCCTTGAAGGTCTTTTCCTTCTCTTTGTTTTCCCAATTACAGGCTTCCCACTGATGATGAAACTGCTGCAGCAGCTCACGTTGCAAAAATTTGCTAGACAATTGCAACTTTACAAACTTTCAAGTCCACAAATGTCTTTGCGTGTGTTTGCAAAAAAGTTTATGTTGAGAGAAATGAAAAAAAAAAAAAAAACCCCAAACATAGAAACAAAGGCTATACCCCTTGTCAAAATAAGCCATTTGCCCTTTATTCAGTACAGCAACTAATTGTTAAGTTACTTGGGAACCATTCTGAATGGCTGAAGGGATTGTCTCCTGGGCTTTCATGGCGGAACAATCCAAAACTTTTCTGTATGGTAGGATGCAGTTTGCTTTCTCCAGATTAACTGGCCTATGTACATGTGTGGGAAAGCTCTGCCTTGGTACCATGTCCATGCCCCTAAGGGCTTAAACAACACAGCAGGCCGTTCATGACCACATTGCTCAAGCTCTGACCTTACGAGAAAAGAATCTCTTATGACCAACCTGCCCACACATGATCATAGCATATGTAGTCCCAGTGAAGGACTTGGGACTGGCACCTGCGAAACACAGTAACAAAAGTTTCTGTTATCTCAAATGGGAAAAACAAGCTCAAAAGGGATAACCTGCTCACTCCTCTATACATACATACCTACACAAAAAAAAAAAAAAAAAAAGGTTTAAATCAAAATATGGATTTATCAAACCTTATTTATCTTAAACTAGAAAGTCTTCACATCTCCATTATTTCTGACATTTTATCTTTCTACTTGGATATCCTATCACATCAATTTGTTTCCCAGGAACAAGAAGGCCTGACAACCTCCATCCTCATGCTTGGATTGATGTTGCCAGCAGAGATGATGTAGCATTTGCATTCCATAATTCCTTTCAGCAGATAACCAGATTTCTGTTTTTACAGAAATATACCAATTATTTTTATGCTATGTATACATACCTCTTTTCTAAGGCTAGTTCTGGAGAACTTAAATCTGCTCATAAACGTAGAATGAAAATTTTCCTAGGCATGCAGTTCATTTTCTAGCAAGTACTACTTGACAGCTGAACTCTTCCCTTCTCCCTGTCCAGCCTTGTATAAAGAGCCATTTAGCAGTTCTGCTCTTTGGAGATATCACTGAATGTAACCATTTCAGTAATGAGAACCTTGTTTCCCAAAAAAAGTAGCCCAGCAACTTGCAGAAGTCTCAGCATGGAGACATAAGTAGAGAATCCTGGAAAAGCCTCCAGGATTGTTCTGCATCCAAGATGTTTTACATTTTGATCACTGAGCTCTCAGCTCCTACGCAGACCATGACAGCAGACAGCTCATGCACTGTTGATTTCTTGTGACCTAAAGGTCATAGCAGAAGAGTACTAATACTATTTCTCTTCTGTTAGTATCAAAAGGACCCCTGCCAGGAATACCAGACACTGTCCTGCCCAATAGCCATCAGTAGAATGTAACTGAATAATGATGGCAACAGCTGATCATTAGTAATTCAGAATCCACTTTCATATTAATGCAGCAAGAAAGCCACTGCACTTCAGGCGGAGACCACTATGGGAACAGTGTCATGTTTCTCCAGTGTGCCCCATGAGATCTTTCACTGGCTTGTGCACTGGCCTGCCCTCCAGCCATTGGTGCTGTTCCCCTAATTTTCCTTTCTAAGGTAAATCTGAGCCTTGATCTTGGAGCTGCTTTTGGGGCTACACAAAGAGCACAAAGAAACATAATCTGAGATGGCCAAACCCAAAGGAGATAAGACAACGGGTAGGCAGACAAATACAGGCACTGAAGGATTAGGGGCAGCCAGAGCAGCTTCACAATTTGACCTCCCTGACTGGAGACAGACACGCACAGGACCAACAACGAGCAAGCGGAAGTTTAACAACATAATATCAGCTAAGAGCAGCAGCAGGAGATGAGCAGGCTTTCTTCACGCTGCAGGGGATCAGATATAATTCAGAAAACAGAGACAGATTCAATTTAATATAGTAAATTAAAGGGAAAAAAGAGAAAAATTGGGGTCAATCCGCTATGCACATGGCATTCTCATTGACAAACAAGTAGGCAACAAGATTTTTACATTTCAGAGGTCTCCAGAAATGAGCAGCACCCCAAAGCTCAGCAGAAGGCCTTGAAAAAATGACCTGTTCACTTCAGAGCTCCAGTGGGAGCTGAGCCCTTTCAAAATAACTGGAACAATCTCTAGCTATCAAGGAGCCACCAACAAAAGAGGTGAATTTGCTTTCACAGCATTTCCTCTGGTTCATTCCAAGTTCTACCTGCTCATTTGTGTATCACCAATTAAAACACCATTCTCTTTTTCGTAACTGGTCTTGCAGTTAGCAGCAGGGGAGGAAAAGAATACAAACAAAAGCACTCAGTAATTCAGCCTCAGAAATTAATATGAATCTGCAGCTCCACGGCTCTGACACGGCAGCACTGAAAAAGCCTGCTGCTTCCCTTGATATTCAAGAACAGTGGGGTACATCAGTCTGTACATTTGTATTCCCTGCCACTGCATTGGCCTGGCCTTTCTCCTTGCTCCCCCAAGCACAGACATCATCTCATCATTGAAGAGATGACCTGTGAGCAAACTGCATTGCAGCCTGCATTGGCTGGGAACTGAGCCCGAGATGAGGGAAACAACACGTTAACAGTTACATGAACAAGAGACATGTACGGCTCTTGACATGCCTGGATGTCAAGACATATACTCTCTCTGCTGCAGTAAGGACTCACCAGCAGATGTATAATGTTGCTGCAATCTCCAGAAACACCCTTTGTCTCTGCTGTATATGTAGTACCAGAGTCCAGGATCGTTTACTTTAAAAAAATAATGAAGAGAGAGAAACAGATGTATTGGTAGCAAAATACTTTCCTGTGCCTACTGCAAATCTGGTATCTCTCACTGACCACAAATACAGAAAAGAAAGTATCTGGGCGACCGAAGATAAGGCTTTGCTAACAGTCTAATTTTCATGTGGAAGTGAAGGGAGCTCCCATTGAGAAAAAAGGCAGCGGAGATAAAGATAAGATCAGAGATGGTGAAAAGGCATTCATAAAGGGCAAGAGGGAAAAGGGGGAGGAAATCAATCACAAGTACAGACAAGATCAAACTGCAGCATACCAGTAACAGACGTATTTCCTTGGGAAAAAAAGCTGCAGGATAAAGAGGCAGCACAGCACCATGCTGCGAGGAGTGCTGCTCTCTGCACCCACTGCATAGGAGAGTTGTTCTTTCTCCATAGCAACAAGACACTTAAAAACCAATCTGGAGACTGAAGACCAGCTTAAAAACAAAACACAACACGTATCGATTTATTACCTCTATTTTAAGCCTCAGCTGTGAAGTACACAGGATAACATTTGTTTAGCCTGAGGAAGCATCTTCACGGAGAGCTCTCTACTCCCTTCATACCTCCCTGTCTCAGAACCAGCCCTTGGTGTGAAGCAAACTGTGGCACTTAAATACCCTCCCTACTCTTAGGTAATGCCAAATGCATTAGGCACCAACACACACTGTGGCAGCCTGAGGTGCTCGCAGACGAAGCCTACCTTTTACAGGGACTGCAGGAAGGCATCAATACCTCCCACCTCTTCTCACAGGACTTGGGGAGGGAGGGAGTCACAGCCTTTTGCTGCAAAAAAAGTACATTAAAAAAAACCCAAACAAACCAAAACTTGCTGTTTAGTAGTTACCAGCTCAACTCACTGTTTACAAGGACTCAGGATATGCTCATATTCTGTCCTTGAAGTCTGCTTACACTGGCTTGGAAGCAGCTCTGCTCAGGTACCCGAATGACTTCAATAAAGCCATTATGCTGACTGCATTGGCAGAGCTCTGGAAACATTACAGACCTCGTCTCCTCCTCAAAGGCACCAATGGAGCCTGCACAGCAAATTCCAGAATGCACCACGATTATTTAAGCAGTTCACCAGGTCTTGGGTGAATGGATTGTACTGAAAAAGCTGCAGAACAGTTAGGGTTTCAGTCCCGGCCTTGGTTTAGCTTAGCTGCTGAGATTAGCTTCCTAATGGAAGGGGGGCAATAAAAAAAAAAAAAAAAAAAAAAAGCAGCTATCAGGTCACAGATCCTTAACTACAAATATCACAGCTATGTTTTGGTAGTTAATTATTCCAAACAGCTAAAACTGCATCTTTACATGCAAGCTCCAAACAAGAACCTTAATAAAAACCTTCCATTACACCCTCCTCCATTTTACTTCCCCAGTAATGAAAAGAGCTGGAGCAGAAGAGCTTGCTCAGAATAATTACTGCCCAGTCCAGGTACCACTCAGTTAACTTCAAGATCTGCTGATGGAATTTCTATTCTTTTCCTGAATTTCTACTCTTTTCCTACAAAGAGCAAGTGTGCAGCAGTATTAGTATTATCTAGAACAAACACAGCTGAACACAACACAGAGTAGCACTGTCTGTACTCAGCTAGGAGTGCTTTACAAATAGCTAGACAGATAGGTGTAGTGCAAACAAGGGTACTCTCATGCATTCAGTGTCTCCCAGGGCATGGCATTGCAGGCTGCTGAGGACAGATCAGTGCAGAGAGCTAAAGTGTTTACACAGCACCTAAGCAGGGGGACCCATCCAGTGGAAGAACAAAAAAGATGCTGAGCATTTGGAAACGCAAGCTAAAACTCCTAACTGACACTGAATACAGAAGAACTAGTGGGAATTACATATGATGAGGCAAACACAGCAAAATGCATAAGGTTGTTGATTACATACAGGCATGCCAAAAAAATGGTACACTATACCAATTTTGTTTGTTTTAAAGTTTCCCTTCCACTGCAAAACATGATTTTATTTGAATGTCCAGAAAACTAGGAGGAAAGAAAAGCCTGGTTTAAGATTATCCAAAGCCATATTTCCAGCACCTGCCACAAAAGCCATCTTTTGAATTTCATATTAATATTAAATATAGCTCTAGCTTAGATTCACCCATGAGTCATAAGTTTAAAAAAAAAAGCACTGTACTCAGCAACTTTGCCTTGGCTCAGCACTGTTATCTTACAGACTTTATCTGTACATCTGCTAAATCAAGAACTCCGGAAAAATCCAATCCACATACACTAAACATCCATCTGTCCAACCATTTCTCCTATGGCTAATGTATTTGAATGCATATTCTGGATTTAAAATACAGAAGTTTTCAATCAACAAATCCTTAGCCATAGTATTTGTTTAGCAAAAAAATTCTTATGGATCTTGTTTTTTCATTTCCTTGTGCAACATTTTATTCAAGAATAAAATATTAATTTTTAAGCCACTGACTAAATTTACTCTTACTTTTGAAAGAAATTACTTTATCTGACTAGAAAAGATTTCTACAAGAACTTCATAGAAAGGTTAAGAGTAATTTTCATCTGCATAGATTATGAAGTAGAAAGAAAAGTATTAATCAGCTTGTCCTCATAAAAACACATTTACCAACCAAAGTCTGTTTCCAATACAATTAGTTTCAAATGCAGAAATATTTTTTTTATTAAGTGGTTTCAAAGGTTGCCAGGAGCAAATCTCTGTGGAATGCATACAAAGTTGTTCTGTTTTCTTCTGTGTAGGTTACCTTACTGACCTCAAAATGGAGGTATCCAAAGAGCTTTTTAGGAGCTTAGGAAAGCAACACAGCTAAAAAACATGGCGCTTTTTTTTTTTTTTTTTTTTGACAACCAGAGTGGGAAAAAATGACATTTATTAATCTTTGGCTCAGAGCTTATGGCAGCCCCAGAAAAGCACCATTTCCCATGCAGCCGAGTTTTAGCCCAGCTATGGAAAATTCTCTTGTGTCAGAGAGATGGAGATGCTCACCCTGACTCCCATTCCTATGTTGTAAAGCACTCTCCTACACTCGAACAGGCCTGAGATAACACTTAACCCCTCAAATCCACTTCAGAATGCTGTGGGACTGTAATGCAGAGAGCAACAGGCAAGCCCGGTGAGCTGCCCTGGAAGGGCTGCGGTATGCTGTCGGCAACCAGCAGCTCCTGTGCATGGCCAGTTCCACACCCTGCTACGTCCCACCACTTGCACTACAGCTGAAAGGTGACAATGACATCAATGGCAGGGCAGTCTCCTAGCCACCTGGGGTGGTCAGAGGATGCTGTTCATGTGTGCTCCTAGGCAAAAACATTGCATCCACAAGAAATCCCAAAACACAGCTCATTACACACCAAAGTCCCAGTCAGGTCTTGGTGCATATTCTTAATAAAAGGAGTCTTGCAGACTCTTGAAGGTGCTTGCCTCTGCCAGCATCACCTCTGCCTTTGTGAGGCTTCAGTCTCAGCCAACCCCACATCTCTCCCACCAATGAGCCAGGTTGGTGGTCACACCGTGATCAGACATGGCATTTAGCGGTGCGCCATCTCAACGCTGATGTCACTCACACACAGCTATCCAGCACAGAACAGAAAATCACAAGGCACAGGCTGTAAATCACAAGGGCTTAGTTGTTCCATCTTAGGAAGTTTAATTATACTGATGATATTATCTTAATTAAATGGTAGTTAATCTTAGTTTATATTTAAGCCTGAAAAGTGAATATATTTTAAAAACTCCTGATGATAGCAAATCTGAAGAGACAGAAGAAGGGAAGGAAAAATACCAGAGAAAGTAGGGTTGGTTGAATTTGATACATGCAACCGTATTTCTAAATACAGGCAATTACAGCTCAGGTATTTCCTTGTTTAGCATTGTCTAGGTGCATCAGATTTCTAAGGGGGAAATGGGAGGGTCTGTCCTGGTTGCAGCTGGGATAGAATTAATTTTCTTCACAGAAGCTAGTATGAGTCTATGTTTTGGATTTGGGATGAAAATAATGTTGATAATGTACTGATGTTTTCAGTTGTTGCTAAGCAGTCAAGGCGAGGGGTGCATGGGAAGCTGTGAGGGGACACAGCTGGGACAGCTGACCCCAACTGACCAAAGGGATATTCCATACCATATGACATCATGCTCAGTATACAAAGCTGGGGGAAGAAGGAGGAAGGGGTGGGGAGACATTCAGAGTTACAGCATTTGTCTTCCCAAGCAACCATTACACATGATGTAGCCCTGCTTTCCTGGAGGTGGCTGAACACCTGCTTGCTGATGGGACGTGGTGAATGAATTCCTTGTTTTGCCTTACTTGCATGTGCGGCTTTTGCTTTACTTATTAAACTGTCTTTACCTCAACCCATGAGTTTTCTCACTTCCACTCTTCCAATTCTCTCCCCCATCCCACTGTGGGGGAGTGAGCAAGCGGCTGTGTGCTGCTTAGTTGCCAGATGGGGTTAAACCACAACAGCCTCCAAACAAAATTTGAAAGCAGATAAGCAAAACATAAAAGGTAAAATTGATGGTAACAGAAAAAAAGACAACCCGTCAAGTCAGAGGTTAGCAGAGAATCTTTGGAAAGATCTGCTGTATGCATAGTTATTTACACTTTTCTGGCTCACAGAGAACAGTGGTGGTCTTGTAAAAAATTTACAGCCATCTAGCAAAGTGCCATGCATACAAGCCAGAAGCCAGCTTGAGAGAGTTAATGGGAAATGATAACCTTTCCAAAGAAGGACAAAAAAACGGTAAGCCATTTAAGAAATTGTTTCTTGTTTCTTCAAGGGCAAGGGAAATTTAACATGGACACCACAGAGAAAAACTGAAAACCAGAAATTAAAGCTGTAACTGAATAGAGAGGACTCTGCTAAATACAGATACCATCATCTCAGAATCTGAACAGTGAGAGACACTAAATGTCCTAGTCCTTCAACTTCATTCAACCCTAGCAACAGCTGGGATCCTCTCTAGGATTCTGGGGCATAAACCAGAACTCTCTGGACCCCTGGAAAAAAAACCCACCACAAAACACAGGAAGAAATGGCATTGGCAGTGTCTGGTGTTACTGGGCACCTCTCCTGTTATTCTATACTTCATCCTGACAATGCCTTGAAATCCCTGCTATGGCGCATACCAGGACTGCTTTCTACCCTTGCCTGCTCATCAGACGGCACCTGGAGCATGGGCTCTGCCCTGTGACCTTCATGCTCACCAACCTGCACAGCAGTTAGCAAGCCCTGTGTCAGAGCACACCCTTCCCTGCCTTGCACTGGAAGCCAGGGCCACACTCTCAAGTCCCACATGTAAGCAGCACTGCTCGGGAGCTAGCATACAATCAAGGCTGGCTGATAAGGTAACAATCTGCTCATCTGACCCCTACACCACAACACACTCCTGCCCCAAGGCCTCATGCTGCCCTCCCAGTGGCCAATAAGCAGGAGGGGGAAGGACTTCCATACTCCTCCATCACCATTCCCATTTGTTTCCTGCATGAGTCCCTTAAAATTGAGAAATGTTTTGTCTTTTATAGCTGAAAGATTTAGCTAGGGTGATTACCATCAAATATTATTGTAAGGTGTGGTAAAATACAACCATACTGCCCTCTTCCTGGCAGGCCTATTTCTACCTGAACACCTACATTTTGCAGCCAACATGCTGAACTTTCATTCCCCACTTACAGGCAGGTAGACTGTTTGTGGGCTCCTTTCCTTCTGAGCAGTGCTAGGAAGACCACATATCCTTACATGCCTGTCAGTAATCTGCACTAAGCGTTTTGCAAGGTAACATCCTGTATCACTCTAAATTGAATTCCAGCCTTCCAATCAGAGAAGCAAATGCACCTATAACCTTTGCAAGCAATTAAATCACTGCCCTTGCTAACTTTGGCAATTTCTCCAAGACTTGAATCTCAAGAATATAGTTATTACTTCTGTTGGCCTTTGTTCTGCCATGAGCTTGAGATAGCAAGTTTGACTTTGAATGTGTGTCAGAATCAGTTACAAAAAAGAAGTCTCTTTTACAAAGGGATTCTATAAAAACAATCATGCTCCTACTTTTTCCTTTCAGCAGTTTAAAGAAGTCTTTACAAAACTAAGATCTGGCTTCTGAGACCTCCACGCACTCTGAACCTCTTGTCAATCTTGTTTGCTAGCTTCCTTATTTCAGACACATTTAAGCTTGCGTTTAGATTTTAAGGGAAGTATTTCTTTACATACACAGATTATTTTCAAGTGGAAGATTTGTTCCTTGAATCTAGACAAAACATAATTCTACAATATTCCTATTTTTCAACAGATCAGTCACGAACATCTTACCAACTCACAGCTGCTATGTACACACAGAACCATGACGAGGCCCACAGACAGTGGCCAAGATAACATGGGGCATATTTTTTTCCACATGACTAAACTGTTTTAAAACTGAGCTAGAAAAAGTTAAGACTTCACACTGAAGTACCCAGAGAAGTACACTAAACATTTATACAAATCCTGCAACCAAAGTTGGCAACTAAGGGTTTGCAAACACAAGTACCATTCCAAAATGAAAACCAGAAAACTGGGATTCACATGCTGGAAAATCATAAATGTTATCACTTTATGGGCCATTTAAAATATTACCTCACCTATAAAATCACCAATTACATTGGTCCATGAAACTAACAACTGAAAGGAAGAAAAGCTATTGTCCTCCAAGCGTGTAATATTAGTAAGCAAGCCACATTGGGAGTGGAAACCATGCAATTTATATAACAGAAGCACAAACCTCTCTATCATATTCACTAGTGTCTTTGAAAACAGAAACACCGTAACTAAACACAGGAAAGGGAACTACAATACAGTAAGCTAGAAATGCTTAATAAAAAAGTTCATGTCCATGAGAAAGTGTGATGGTTCAGTGGTCTACACGCATGCAGAGATATGACTTGTGTTGATCCACATATGTGCATGACAGACAATACACAACTACCTGATTTGAGTTCACAATTAGATGCAGCTAGGGTCAAGCAAGCATTAAAAAAATTAAATAGCTCTTCTTGGTGCTCAATTGGAGACTCATTAAGGGATTACATCTTTAGGACAGGCTCCTCCTGCCCTCTGAAATCAGGCGCCTTCATTGCCCATTACCGATTCTTGTAAACAAAAACTGAGGGATTCCCAAAACTGTTAGTCACTTCTGAAAACAGTGACCTGATGAAAAAATAAAGCAAGCCAAATGCAGCTTGTAAACTGGGAGCTACTTGTAATGTTAGTGTGAGTCATTGTTTAGTTTTCTTGTTGTTCTCATTCAGTCAAAGACATTATCTTCAATAAAGACATTATCTTCAATTAAGGAGACTTATTTGGTCTTGGAGATACAGCAACATTCAGTCATATTAGATAACGACTTGAGATCTGTAAAAGCCTAGGAAGTTTATCTAGGAGCTTGCACTGGGTTCTCGGACCATTAACTTGCTGGATGAACCCGATGGAAGCTGCCCAAGAAGGAGCAGCTCAACAAGAGAGAAGAGGCAAGTCCCAATAGGATGTTGATGATCAATATGTTGTGGCTGTTAATCTCGCAAGAGGTTGTGTGTAGGAGTAGGAAACTGCTAAGTTTCAAGATTCAAGATTGGTAGGAAAATGAAGTGATACAGTTAAAATACTTAGGTTCACATAAAGAAAATCAATTGTGAGACTGAGTGCAATTACTGAGCAGACACTCATTATTGTTAATGCTCTGCGTTAACTTGGGATATTTCATTATTACTGTTCTGTCTTATATCTCAGATGTTGAACTTCTGTCAATTCAAAGACAAGTTGCTTATTTCAGCTGACTTGAAGGCAAGTCTCCTCTCTCCCTCCTTTCCCCTCAATACACTTGCAGGACAGAGTGGCAGGCCACACTGCATTAGATCTTCACCATTCATTTTTAATTGCTGTTGGCAGCAACTATTCCATTTGATCAAGCTGATTGCGTAGAGGAGGCATCAGCTCCTTGTTCTTAAGCAAGCTATTTGACTGTTCTGACTCCTGAGTGGTATCAATTGCTGCTTTACCATCGGCAGATGTTGCAGCATTGTGTTTCCAAAGAAAACTTTGTTAGTACTGGCTGGTTGCTGCTAACTTGTCGGCAGCACCCTGAACAGGCCTTTGAGCATTGACAGGATTCTTCATGAAAACTGCATGGGAACGTATAACCTAAGCATTTGAAAGTGTGCTACAACTCCAATTTAAAAATTACAAGCATGCAGGAGGACAGAGCTTTAACTGTTACACATTGGAGATGCAAGACAATCATGAATATCTGAAATCCAAAATGAGCATAGAATGAGTGGGCTTCCAGACTGGGGACATACCATTGTTTGTCCTTAAAGTTTGCAAATAAATTTCTTATAGATTTTAAACCTGTTTGTACAGATGCAGAGACTCCCACAAGTGGTCACCACAAAGAGACTATTTAATAATATAGTCTCATTTTTCATGGTCCGTTTCGTTCTTGCCACCATACAATTTTACCAATTAAAAATCAAAGGTAATTTTAGGTAATGGTCTCAACTTCTCCTTGTTCCTCCTCCCTTTGGTCTTCCTGTTACTCTGCCTAAATTCCAGAGATGAAGCAAGCTCTGCCCTGAGCTTTGGGAACACAAGATCAGAGCTCATTCTCATCTTATATCCTGTAAACTGTCACCATCCTGGACTCACCACTGAGCAGCACTGGCTGGAATCCAGTCCACAGTCGGCAGGTGGCTTGTGTGTTCCTACCTGCCTGCAAAGGGATAGATCCTCGTGTCAGCAGTTTTCCCGGAGAGAAATCCAGTAAGAGCATCGCAAAGCCATCATAACACATGGCTTGCCCAGGGACTTCCTTCTATTTGAACAAATGGAATATTGGAAGAAAGGAACAGAAACGGGAATAGAAATATGAGTTCTTTCTAAAATGTATCAATGTGGAGAAGGAGATTTGTGTGTGTGTGTTTTGTTTTAAATAAAGGGTGCTAACTTATTTTGGAGTGTAAAAAGAGAGACTGTAGCAGTAACTTCAAATAAATAAAAATAATGGGGGGGGGGGGGAAATCCCACATGATAAATTTGGCTTACCTCCCACAAACACAAAGCAAACTGTCATTAAGTTACCTCCTCAATGCATAGGAACTGAAGTTGAGCCCAGTCTCTCTCCTTTTTTCACACTGGATTAGGTGATAAATTAGCCAGAAACAATCCAAAAGAGCTCCAAAACTATTCCTTATATGGCAGGTATTTTTGAAAGCTCTGTTCTGCCACTGATTTTGGCAGTTGTGAAGAGAATCTGTCCCATTTTTCCATATCATCTTTTTCCTCACAGTGTGCTGACTTTGAGGGGGTGCAGCTCTCCTGACATCATTACACATCCTGGAAGTCAAGGCATTATGCCAAGGCCTACATCTTTACGATTTCTGCAGTTCCCCTAGTATGACGATATTAAGAAAAAAACTTCATAAGCTGTCCAAAATTACAGACAGATCCTGACTGAATAAATATTTTAAAAAGCAACTGACATCAAAACCTACTCAACAGGAGGAAAATGTATGTAGTGACGTGCTGCAGTTGCAGTGAAGAGAATGTAAGAACTAAACTTCTGCTATCCTTAGTGCTGACTCACCACATTCTGGCTGCAGGATCCGATCTCCTTAAAGATGCTACAGTTTCTAGAGATGTCCCTAATGCAGTCAAGTGCCTCACTGCACAAATTCATTGCCTAGAGTTGAGATAAAAATCTGTGTTCTTGAGTCCTTAAGAAGGTGGCTGATACCCTTCTGGGGGTCAAGACAGCCATCAGGAAAAAAGTGGAAAATAACAGGCATTAAACAGGGCTTTTTTTTTTGCTAAGGGCAAGTGAGGTCGTATCAAGACTGAGCTGCAAAAAATGATGAATTTCTCATCTTCAGTCTTCCCTGGACTAAAAGCCATGTTCTCTTACTAGCATCATTCTCCTTCACCCCAAACCAGCAATCAAACATTTCTCAGCAAACAAACAGTCAGAAGCTTGAGTAAGAGGCAGCAGCTGGCAAATAGCAGGGACATCTGCCCCTTGCTGCTACATTCCAGCATTGCTCCAAGCCAGAAGCATCAAGGGGGTGACAGGGACCTCGTACGTTGCAAGATCCCATCTCAGGTAGACACAGAAAGTCAGGAACAGCAGAGTATTCAGCTATAATGAAGCCAAATTAATACTAACCAAAACCAAACAAACAACAAACAAACAACAAACCACAACAACAAAAAACCAAACCTAGATCTCGTGAATCTGAGCCTTCTTTATAGTATGTACAGGTATGCATCCGTGTTTGTAAGTTATATGCACACACACATATATACTCACATACATGCTAAATATGTTCCCCAAAAGAAGCTTTTACATTTCCAACCTTAATCCTCTCACCCAGAACAGATCAAATTTCACAACCTTCAAGGCCTAACTGCTAGGCTCATCTGCTGTAACTAACTTTTCATGATATGTCTGTTTGCTGGAGGACAATACTGGTTTGACTCAAACTCACTCTGATTAGCCCTACACCAGTGAGAGTCATTCCTGCCCTTGTCCAAATTAGTATGCCTCTTAAATTCTGGAGTGAAGGTCACTTAACAGATCCTGGAGCAGGATGAAACTCTGGATAAAAATAGGATGGAACTGTCACTGTATTTATCAACTATGTTCAGATCAGTTTCATCCTTTGTGTCTTTGCTATGTTTTACTATCTAAGTATATGATTACCAAGATAAAGCTTATTTAATCTACCTGAAAAGTTTATAAATACTACAAATCATCATATGAAGGCTTTAGAAACAAAGCAACATACAAATACCACCTTTTCTGCTACATGGTTTATTCTTCTGCACAATAAATTATCCACAGACATGCATATATACAGCAATAATCATATTTCACTAGAGAGCTCTCTCTACAGTCAGTAGTCCACAGAGTGACTGACAAAAAGGAGCATGGACCTTTATTCTAATTTTGGACAGTAGGTGTAAATAAGAGTTTGATATTGCAGATATATATCAGTAGGGTGAAAGTAGAGAAAAAATAAACCATGTAAGAGGGATCACGAGAGATTAGTAATTACAACTTGCTGGCATTGAATGGAACCAGGCCAGCTAGCAGGATCAATGTTTCCTACCCAGTTTCCTACCCAGGCTCCTGCCCGTCACATCCATATGCTTATGGGAGGGTAAGAGTTACCTCATTCACCTTCTTTCCTCACAAGACCTTTTTTTGTATTACACAGGCAGAGATTGCTCTCACAGAAAACACATGAAGTAATATTGGAAGTGTCACAGGCCACAGGCAAGAACAGATTTGTCAAAATATCCCAGTAGCCTCTTCTGCCACAAAGCTGACTTGGGGATTCATCCATCCCATCTGCTACACAATTACAGGATCAGGGGTCAGCACAAGCCAAAACTGAGGGGGAGAGAAGGGATGACATAGTCTGCACTCTGTATACAGTCTTCAACATTTCTGCCTTCTACTTGCAGACACACAAGCCGAAGATGTGGACAAAGAAAGAAAAGGAAGTATATGAGACTTTCTCTATGCTCTCTTTTCTTCTCACTTTCAGGACATACTTTAGAATGAAATGAAATGAATTCCTAATAGCTATATCCACACCACTGTTCTTATGGACACAGAGCCCATACAGGGACTGCCGCCCCCTGGACAGAATGACCAGCAAGGCCACAGAGGTTCTGCTCCACCTACCTTCCAGGAGGTGGGCCATACCCTGGAACAGCATCTTTAGCTGTAGACAACAGTGGTATTAAATGTTTCTTTAAGTGCTTCTTCTCCATGCATAAAAAAGATTCTTGAAGAGAGGAGTATTTGCAGACCATACTGTTTGCAAGCCGTCCAGGAAATGAGTCTTTCCTATAAAAACCAGTGTTCAAACTACAAGCCAAGATGTTCAGGATCTCTCCTAAGTCATTTGGCTTCTTACAAATGTTATCTATCCTTACCTTTCATTGCTCTGCATATCTAGGCATCTCATTCTACAAATGTAGTTACAATGGTCTTTGAATGTTGAGTGCTTTATATACACCTAAAGTGTTACAGAAACAACTCTGTGCCTCATTCATCATCTAATTAATAAGGAAGTTTTCTACCTCCACACTGTTTTGAAAAACACAACACAGAACATGGCATACATTGCAATAAAAAGAAATATTTTTGTGCCCAAGTAATGAGCACATGCAGACAAAACCTAGGTTATCGCAGCCTAAGTGAATTTTTCTGCAGTTTGTAAAATCATAGTATGAAAAATATCAACATAAAAAGAGACGGCTTAGCTTCCCTAATATTTTCATGTATTTAATTTTGGGTAAGAACATCCCATGGAAAAGCTCATCCAGTAATGAAATCTGAAATGAAAAATGACCACCCAGAAGTAAAAGTAGTCGTACACAATAAATTAATTCCTTCAGCCAGCCAATAAATCAGACCAGCAAACCAGACTCCCTTAATCATGCAGAGAAACATTTTTCAGTGCTTCTTATATTGTACTTTGCTCAAGGCCTACATTACCAATTGGTGTTTCTTTAATTCCTAACCATTTACAATAGTTTAATGTTGTTTAAAATTTAAATGTCATTCAAGAACACCACTTAAGAACATACTGTTTTTTCCAGGTTTCTAATTCGGAATGAAATTAATATCAGAAGATTTACTTTATGGGTCAAAAAAGCCTGTGAGTATTCAGCAAGTTATTAGTGCATGGATAACTTTAACTTTCCAGAAAGCATCCTAGCTCTTCCCTTTGTGGGTCAAACTTGGTAAAAACAGGTATCAGACATTCAGGAAATTATCACTGCCTGAAGCTCTCTTCACTTTCTTTCCATCAGGGATCCATGGGGCCCTTGGGTTAGAGACTCAAGGATAATTTCTTCAAATTTTGTCAAAGATGTTTTGAAAATTTTCACTTATTCAATACTGTGTGCAACAATGGACTAAATTAAAAGAAACAGTAACTCTGGAAAAGCTCAAAGCAAGAGACTATTGAGAAAAGAAACCGCAGCTTGACTGAAGGCTGAAAAACAGAGTCAAACTTCCTTTGCCTTTCAGTTGCAAGTGCCTTTTTCCCCAAAGCTCATCTACTATCCCCCAATAGGTCCCTCATCTTTCTCCAGTTTTCACCAAAAAAATTAGAAACATCCAGATACTGCTTCTGTTGAACTTTGCAACTGCGTGCTTCAATGCAGGAGCTACGTGTGATCTTCGTAGAAACCCATCATCAAATTTAGGTAGAAGAGACAAAAACTGACTGTTATCCGAGTAAGACTGGATTCTCTGCAAGCTCCGAACAAATGCAAAGCTCCCGGTACAAATGCTCCCACTCGAGAGTTTCAAATCTAGAGGGCCACTGAAGGACAAAGCTGCCTGACACTCCCTGGCCTTCTCATTTCTACCACACTCCTTCGTGCTGAAATAATGTTTATTGTTTTGCTTTGTTCCCTTTGTATACAACTTCTACACACCTGTGACCTAAACTAGCACCAACTGAGCACAAAGGACTGTGCTGATTCTCTGGGCCTTTTCCAACAGCAGGGTCTAGCTAGTGCCAATTTCTAGTGCCAGCTTGGTAATGAAAGGTCACATGAATTCCTCTCTTCCAGATTTCCACTTTCACAAGGAGGGCAGCGAGGAGGGCCCCTACAAGGTGACTCATGATCAAAACCCTGCCTCCAATTACAATTATTGCAGCTATGATTCCTGAGTGAACTTGTTAAATCGAAGTCTCCGCACAGCAAGATCTTTAATTTGACATAAATCCTTTCAAGTCACCTCCAAACCTGGGAATAAATTTTCCTCCAATTTTCCTCCTCCCAAACAGTTTCAACAATAGTCAAAACCTTCCCTGTATGCAACAAAATGCACACGTACTCTCATAATTGATATACCATTTCTGAGCCAAATTTTCAAAAGGTAATTTTCCCCTGCATGCATACACCGCTGCAATCAAGTCTTTAGTCCACACCTGCCCAACATTTATCAGTATTGCATGCCAGCACCTACAAATCCAAACATGAACCAGGACGCTGCCACTTTAGGCCCTGTACAAATACAGGAAAATAAATGCATGCTCTCTGCCCCAAGAAGCCCACAAATAAGAACTCAACTAGAAAGGGGACATATCTGTACCTGAGCATGAAATCATGTGTAGCAGGTAAACTCAGGGGTATGTGAATCTGAGCACCAAGAGAGCAAAATGAGGTCTAAATACAAACATAGCACCCTGTTGCTTCTTTAAAAGTATTACCTGGGATATTAACTGACATAGGTTTTGAAACTAAAATTTTTCCAGCTGTCTTAGATAAGTCAACAGACCCACAACAAAAACCAGAAGTTAACTATACACATTAAACAACAGCAAGGCAACTTTGCAAATACTGGAGAAACGCCTGCTAGTCATCCATTAAGATGACGCACAAAAATAGCTTCTCCCTTTTCTAATTCAAACTTCTCCTGGGAGGATGGTTCTTGGAGCATTGTGCCTGACTGCTGCTAGCTCTGTTTGGCTCTGCAGATCAGCAGGGCAGTAGGCAGGGAAGCAGGAAGATTCCTGTACTGCTTTTGCTCAAAAAAGCCCTAACATCCTCAATTCATCTGGCTCTGTACCAGAACAGTAGGAATTAAAAGTGAAGAAATATAATGGGAGGTAGGGGGAACACCCGAACAATTATTATTTTGTAAAACACATTATGTTAGGCAAGTCAATAAGCTTGCTGTTCCAGGAGAATTTGCCCTGTGTATTTTGACCATAACAATGGTTGCACAGTTGCAGACAGCCTGCTCCCCACGTAGTAAGTAGAATCATAGAATCATTAAGGCTGGAAAAGACCGACAACCCAACACCACCATGCCCACTAAACCATTTCCCAAACTGCCATATCTACAATGGCCTGCCCGATCCTAGGTGCAGCTGTTCTCCAAAATGCCTTAAGTATAAGCAAATCCACCTGTATCTGCCTTGGAGTTCACCATAGAATTTCTTAGCTTAGGCACAGAAAAAACCATCAGTTGTTAAGGGTCCCCTCAGGACACAGTGACTTTGCTGGGAGGACACAGTCTGCTACCCCTCGCAACCACACAATGCTGTTCATCTGTTTCTTAGACAGGCTGCCTCCTTTAAGCAATACACCTAGGAATGACATGCAATACTAGAAACACTTAAGTTGCAGGGACTGCTTTGCCCTGAGAACAATCAGAGTCTAAAGGAAGAACAGAGATACATTTAATAACTTCCAGCTAGCATATTAATTTTGCAGGTCCTGTCACACTACCAGCAATGCTCAGAATCCATTGTTTATGCCACATTGTGGGGCTATGCTTCCACCCTCTTCTGACAATCCACCTCCCTGTGACCATACTATGATGGAGCAGGCTGGGACATCTCAGTGAACACAGGCGGTCATTACACAAAAAAGTTGAAAAAGCAGCAATTAAGGGAGAAGTAGAGGGACAAGTTTTGTCAGTGACGACCTCAAACTCAGAGACAT